>NC_053025.1:475751738-475843772 GCF_003073215.2 Triticum urartu
GAGAAGGAGTTTCTCTCGAAAGAAGTGAGTGGGAGGCAAGTAGAACTTGATGAGATAACTGTACCTGCTCCCTTATTGGAAAGTAGATCATCATAGAAATCTGTTTCTGTGACTCCTACACCAATTAGTGAGGAAGCTAATGATGATGATCATGTAACTTCAGATCAAGTTACTACCGAACCTCGTAGGTTAACTAGAGTGAGATCCGCACCAGAGTGGTACGGTAATCCTATTCTAGAGGTCATGTTAATTGACCATGACAATCGGAGCACTTGATCGTTTAGTTTGTTGCTATTGCTTTCTTCATAACTTATACATGTTCCTATGACTATGAGATTATGCAACTCTCGTCTACCGGAGGAACACTTTGTGTGCTACCAAACGTCACATCATAACTGGGTGATTATAAAGGTGCTCTACAGGTGTCTCCGAAGGTACTTGTTGGGTTGGCGTATTTCGAGATTAGGATTTGTCACTCCAATTGTCGAAGAGGTACCTCTGGACCCACTCAGTAATACACAGCACTTAAGCCTTGCAAGAATTGCAACTAATGAGTTATTTGCGGGATTATGTGTTACGGAACGAGTAAAGAGACTTGCCGGTAACGAGACTGAACTAGGTATTGAGATACCGACGATCGAATCTCGGGCAAGTAACATACCCATGAGAAAGGGAACAAACATATGTTGTTATGCGGTTTGACCGATAAAGATCTTCGTAGAATATGTAGGAGCCAATATGAACATCCAGGTTCCGCTATTGGTTATTGACCGGAGACGTGTCTCGGTCATGTCTACATAGTTCTCGAACCCGTAGGGTCCACACACTTAAAGTTCGATGACAGTTATATTATGAGTTTATGGTTTTTGATGTACCGAAGGTAGTTCGGGGTCCCAGATGTGATCATGGACATGACGAGGAGTCTCGAAATGTTCGAGACATAAAGATCGATATATTGGACGAGTATATTTGGATACCGGAATGGTTCCGGGTGAGATCGGGATAATACCGGAGCACCGGGAGGTTATCGAAACCCCCCGGGAGGTATATGGGCCTTAATGGGCTTTAGTGGAAAGGAGGGGAAAGGAGCAAGGGAGGGGCGCCCCCCCGCCCCAAGCCCAATCGGAATTGGGAGGGGGGCCGGCCCCCCATTTCCTTCCTCCCTCCTTCCTCTTCCTTCCCTCTCCCTCTCCAAATAGGGAAAGGAGGAGTCCTACTCCCGGTGGGAGTAGGACTGCCCCCTTGGGCGCGCCTCCTCCCCTTGTCTGGCCCTCTCCTTCCCTTATTTATATACGGAGGAGAGGGGCACCCCATAGATACAACAATTGATCTCTTGGATCTCTTAGCCGTGTGCGGTGCCCCCCTCCACCATAGTCCACCTCGATAATATCGTAGCGGTGCTTAGGCGAAGCCCTGCGTCGGTAGAACATCATCATCATCACCACACCGTCGTGCTGACAGAACTCTCCCTCAAAGCTCGGCTGGATCGGAGTTCGAGGGACGTCATCGAGCTGAACGTGTGCTGAACTCGGAGGTGCTGTACGTTCGGTACTTGATCGGTTGGATAGTGAAGACGTACGACTACATCAACCGCGTTGTGCTAACGCTTCCGCTTTCGGTCTACGAGGGTACGTGGACAAAACTCTCCCCTCTCGTTGCTATGCATCACCATGATCCCGTGTGTGCGCAGGAATTTTTTTGAAATTACTACGTTCCCCAACACTAAAGCCATGGTAGACAGGGCGGACCGACGCTGGCGTCGGTGGGAGGAAGAGGAACCCTAGTTTTTTTGGGTAGGCGGCGGCTGGATAGGCGTCTCACGGTCAATTAATGTTAACTAATAGTATTGCAACTTTTACTAGCTTGTGTGTTTCAAGATTCTGCTCCCGCTTCTCATGGATCACATTGACCATTTCAAGACTTCCTATCTTTAGTTTGCTCTCCTGGATAATCATTCGACAATACGAGGGTGATTGTTTGCTACCAATATTTGGCATTGCTAATATTTTGCAAAGAGGTAAATACACTGGTGATGCTTAAACTTACCACCGATGTTCACTTTAGTGCCCGAACTTGCAAAATACATCAAATTGGTTCTAGAACTTGGCAAGGAGGTGCAAATATGGTTCAAATATGATATGTATTATGTCCATGGCGTTGACGAGGCATTCCAGCATGGCTTGGGGCCCGCTGTCAATGATTGGATTGCAGGAAAGAGGGTGTGTGGCATAGTTTTTTTTGAAAAGCTCCCTGCATTATTTTTTCTTACAAATAGGCCCTTAGGAGAAACAACAAAGGTTGTAAAAAAATGAAAGCTGATTTGCTACGGGTTCGAGCCTGCGGCCTGCTGTTAGCATGCACGAACGGCTAGCCAGTCGACAACTTCAAACTTGATGTAAACTGTAATTCATGGATTCATCTGATTTATATACACTAGATGGAACAACAATAATTAAATGAAAGTGCGTTAAGTCGACTAGAGGGGGGGGGGTGAATAGGCAATTTTTATGAATTCTTCACTGAGGAATTTCAGGGTGAGGAAATTCCTAAGCGAAGAACTACTTGCAGCGGAATAAGTACTCAGATGCAGACATAACATAACATAACCACAGTCATCATGATGAAATAAAAATAAGCACAGAGTACAGAGAGCGTAAACACAGGATAAAACAAGATGAAGATAAAATAGACTGAAGAAATTGAACTGAGGGAAGTGAGAAAGTCTTCAGTCAAAGTCTTCAAACAGATATGAACAGGTACACAACACAGTAATGAGGAAATGGAAGGGTTGAGGAAATAGAACCAGTTAGCTCGGTGAAGACAATGATTTGGTAGACCAGTTCCAATTGCTGTGACAGTCATACGTCTGGTTGGAGCAGCTAGGTATTCAAACCCGAGGACACCTAGTTCCGGGCACACAGTCCTCACCGTATTCTCCTTGAGCTAAGGTCACACAGACCTCGCCCAATACTCATGGTAAGTCTTCAGGTGACTTCCAAGCCTTCACAAACTCGGTCACCCGACAATCCACAATTTCCTCTTGGATGCTCTAGACCATGACGCCTAACCGTCTGAAGGATGCACATTCCTCAAAGGTAACAAGTTGGTTCCACACAGGAACAATCTCTTCAGTGATGCTCAATCACTTTGGGTTTGTAGGTGTTTGGGTTTGGGTTTTTGGTTTTTCCTCACTTGATGATTTTCGCTCAAAGTCCTCGGAGGATGGGATGCTCTCAATGACAAGTGTTAGTTTCTCACGGAGCAGCCAACCAACTAGTGGTTGTAGGGGCCGGCTATTTATAGCCTAGGGAGCAGCCCGCCATGATAAGACATAAATGCCCTTCAATGATATGACCATTAGGTGGATACGATATTTTGGGATAGCTGGCGCATAGCACAGCAACTGTCGGAAATTTGAGGTTCAAATTTCTCAGGGCTATCATGTTCCTCACTTGTAGGCAATCCGCACTCGCGAATTCCTAACTCCTCAGTCAGGACAAATTCCTCAGAGACCAAAAGAAGTACGTCTCTGTCACTGAAGAAATTGACTGAACTGTATGAAATTTCCAATGGCTTCACTCGAAGGGATTGGGAGGTGTAGGATTTTGAGTTGAGCATCACCTGGAGGCTTTTCCTTAGTTTTACCTCGACCCCCTTTAACAGTACGGTGCTTCCTATGACTCAAGAAAGAGAAAATGAAACTATGAAAACAACAGTCTTCACGCTTCATGTTCCTCGCATGAATATCAAGTCTTCACGGCCACACCAATTTCTTCACTTTAAAAGTCTTCAGAAAGTCTTCAGAAATCCAAAGTCTTCAATTGAAGACATTCATTTTTAGGGGTCGACTTTCTCTGTAAATATCAAACTCCTCATAGACTTATAGACCTGTGTACACTCACAAATGCATTAGTCCCTTAACCTATAAGTCTTCAATACACCAAAATCACTAAGGGGCAATAGATGCACTTACAATCTCCCCCTTTTTGGTGATTGATGACAATATAGGTTAAGTTTTCAACAAGGATAAACATATGAAGTGTAAATACTGATATTGAGGAATTTGATTGCAAGATATAGAAGAACTCCCCCTGAAGATGTGCATAGAGAGGAATTTGCTTTTGAAGCAATGCACATTTGAAGAGTAGAATCATGGAGATCTCCCCCTATATCTTGTAATTCATACACGCATTTAACATAGGATATGAAGAATTTGAAATGCATGATGAAATATGGTGACTGATGTAATTCAGCATGCGTGCATTATCATAACTGAGGAAATAGCATGCAGAAAATCATAGCGAAAGTATCAGACCACCATCAGGTTTAAGATTACAACTCGATCCAGCAAAGTCTTCAAAAAGAATGAGAGTTGTAACTTAGCAAAAAACTCCCATATAAATAGACCCGCTTGAAGACTAACTCAAATCCCCCTTTGTCATCGAGTGACCAAAAGGGATGAAAAGTGAGGACTAACGCCCCTGAAGAATATCATCACTAAGTCAATGGAGGAGCGCCAATATTGTTGGGGTCGGTTGTTGAAGTAGGGCCTACCACAGTGTCGTACAAATCTTCATTTTCATTAGTCTCGCACGAGGAAGAATAAGAGCTGGCCACCAAGTGAGGAACTTTGACCTTATTGAATTTCTTTGAAGGTGGCTGAGACCAGTCAAAGTCCTGCTTGTAGCCCATCTTCTTGAGGTCATCTTCACCGTAGAGATGAGTCAGAACAGCCCAGGTGCGATCAAATACTTCATGGAGGTAGTAATGGTTCTTCTTCACTGAATTCTGAGTGATGGTCATGTTCTGAAGAATGGAACCAAACTGACGCTTGACCCATTTGTGGTTGCGATCGACCTTCTGGTGGAGACTAAGGAGAAGCTCATGACTAGTCAACACTCTTGGAGCTATGCCATGAGGATTTTGCTTTGAAGCATTGGCGGCAGAGTCATGAGTGGCAGAGTCATCATTGGTGGAGTAAGATGCAGCTTTGCGGAACTAACCATCCAATGGACGAATGCCTTCATCAATAATAGCAGTTGCCTTGCCCTTCTCATCAGATGAGGAAATATGTCATTTGAAGGCTTCAATGGGCGGCAAGTAACTGACGTGATTCTACAGATCATCCTTGTAATTGATTGAATACCTCGACCTAAGGAATCTCATAATCCAAGGAGCATAAGGCTTCAATTCAAAAGGTGACAAAGCAACATTTGCCAGAGTCCTCATGAAGAATCATGGTAGTTGATTGGAACTCCATGGATGATATTAAAAAGCAAATTCTTCATGATGCCAACGACCTCTTCTTCATTCGAGTCATGGCCTTTGATGGGACTCAATGTCTTGGTCAGAATGCGATAGACAGTCCGTGGCACATACATCAATTCCTTCATCAGGAATTTGGTCCTTGGGGATTGACCAGGCTTTAGCGGTTTCATCAGGACTTGCATGTAATGGTCAGTTAGCTCAGGTTCATGATAGATCAGCTGCACACTTTCAAGGGGAGGACTGACAGGCAGGGCATGAAGCAATTCAGAGGCCGGTGCTTTGAAGTGAGTGTTATCGGTCATCCAGTCCAACACCCAAGAATTCACATCTTCAGCATTTCTTGTGATGTGCAGCGTCGCGTAGAACAGAAGAATTAGTTCTTCATTCCAGTCTAGGATGTCGGTTGAGGGAGTCCTGGACTAAGGGGTCCTCGGGCGTCCGGCCTGTTGGACATGGGCCGGACTATTGGGCCATGAAGACACAAGATAGAAGACTTTCTCCCATGTCAGGATAGGACTCTCCTTTGTGTGGATGGCAAGCTAGGCGGCCGGATGTACTATTTCCTTTCTATGTAACCGACTTTGTACAAACCTAGTTCCCTCCGCTGTCTATATAAACCGGAGGGTTTAGTCCGTAGGGACAATCATAATCACATAGGCTAGACTTCTAGGGTTTTGGCCATTACGATCTCGTGGTAGATCAACTCTTGTAATACTCATATTCATCAAGATCAATCAAGCATGAAGTAGGGTATTACCTCCATAGAGAGGGCCCGAACTTGGGTAAACATTGTGTTCCCTGTCTCCTGTTACCATCAACCTCAGACGCACAGTTTGGGACCCCCTACCTGAGATCCGCCGGTTTTGACACCGACATTGGTGCTTTCATTGAGAGTTCCACTGTGACGTCAAAGTTAGAGTTGATGGCTCACCTTGTGATCAAGGACAATATCACCGCTGGAGGAGCTCTGGCCTCAGGCCAAACCCTCCGGCTGGGTGGCTTTATCATGACCGCCCGTTCGACCGGTGAGCCGACGATGACTTCTCGGGTCATCGAAAATCGCCTCTGAATTGACTCCGAATACTCCAAACAGATGGATCCAACGGAATTTGTTGGGGATATTACTATCAGCTGAGACCTGCCCAGGAGGGGCCGGGCCAGCTTCAATGGCAGGTTGCGCAAGAAGTTCAGTAAAGATCCAAGTTTGTAGTTTATTAAGTCTTATATAAGGCCCAAAGGCCTGGGGCCGGCTTAAGGCCTGATATTGTTAAACGCCACATGTAAGGAAATACTTGTACAGAAAGACATGTAAAGAAAGTCACCGAGCCAGACACGATTATGAGCCGGCCGGGACTCTGTAGGCCACCTGGCATCAACCCGTGTATATAAGGGGACGACCCGGTGGCGGTTTAGGGCAAGAGACAACAAGTCAATAACCAAGCCGGCGAGTTAAGCCTCTTGGTGATCGAAACCTCAGCAATACCAAACCCAACTAGACGTATGCTTTTACCTTCATCGTAAGGGGCTGAACTAGTATAAAACTCCCTCGTGTCCTTTGTCCCGATTAAACCCTTTAAGCTTCCTAGTGCGATGGCCCTACGACTAAGTCCTTGCTCTAGGACATCTGCCGTGAAAATTCCACAACAGTTGGCGCCCACCATGGGGCCAGCGCACGGTGGATTTGAGTTCTTGAAGGGCAACTTCGAAGGGCTCAAGGGATACGCTGTGGGCCGGATGACCAAGAGTTGTCGCGGCAAGATCTACATCGACGACGAAGGCTGGGGCCCCGAGGCCGGCTCAATCGAGTACGGGCACCGGGTCCCCTTCGGCGGAATTCACGTCTTCATTGGCCGGATCGGCGAGTCAGAGCCTGAGCCGGATGTCCACACCGACCTCATCGAAACGGCTCGGCATGCCGGGTCCACCCGTGTTCACTCTGTCGTGAAGCATGCCTTCGTAGGCTGCATCCATGGCGGTGAATTCTCTCAAGGATCAATGGAAGGCGGGGATATGGCCATCTGCTTTGATACGGCATCATCAACAGGTGAGACAGACTCATTGTACCAACTGCAAGACGGCTTGCTCGGGGGCTGTTCCGATGGCAGCAGTATTCCGGACCCCCTTGAGCCGCCAAATTGGGCCGGAGTCTTCATGGCAGGGATGCAGCCCAGGCAGAACTCCACCACAGCGACAGCAGCTGCCACCGGGTCGGCAGCTGCCGGGTCAAGAGACCCCGCGCGCCCCCCCGGCTCAGGTTCTCATGGACCTCATGGATAAACTGACGACTCTGTTAACCGCTGCGGTAGAGCCGTCGGATAAAGCCCAGCATGATGCGGAAGTGGCATGCGTGCGGGAGGAGATGGTGCAAGCTAAGGAAAATTTGTCTGCGGAGGAAACCCGGATGGCAGTAGAACGAGCAGCTTTGGATGCTCGTGCTCAGCAGCTTCAAGCAGAAACCTTCCGGCTCTCCGTGGATCTTAATGCGTCAAACAAAGTCATGAGGAGGAGGCGTCAGAAAAATCAGTCGCGTCTGCCTCTAACACTGGATCCGAGGAAACTGTTCCATACACCCAGAGCTGGAGGGAGCAACCCGCCGGAGGTAAACCGGGTCGAGACGCCCGGAGCACCAGTTCAGCCACGCACCATGAAGCCGCCACACATGAATACAACTCCTCGTTATATATCAACACCCCCAGGTCACTTCTCCAACCCCATGGAGAACCTCATTGCGGCGTCGGCTCGATTGGCAGCTCTCCCGATGGAAGGTGACTCGCCAGCAGCAATTGAAACCCGGAGGGTAAGAGAACTACTTCAGACAGCTTTGGCCCAGCAGGATGCATACTCCTACAGCCGAGACAGGATTCATTCAACTCCTTGCCCGAGCCGGAGCCCGAGTTACAGTAGGCGCATGGAATCTGCAGAAATGTCAAGTAATGCTCAACGTCACAACCGGCCATATAGGTATGAGCCGGTGCGGGCTGGAGCTCTTAACTTGGCGGATCAGGAGAGGATTCGTCAAGAGGCGGAACGGGCGGCTCAGATAGCAGCAGAGCAGGCGGCTCACCAAACCTTTCCGGCTTATCCAGCGACCTCGGTTGAGGCAGGGGTGGCTACAAGAACTGGAGGCGTACCTTGCCTGGTCCCAGCCATACGCAATGAGCGGTTGCCCAAGGATTTCAAGGGACCTTGTAAGGTGCCTAACTACATGGCTGACTTACAGCCGGGGGCTTGGATTGAGAGTTATGAGATGGCTATGGAGCTATTGGAGGTTAGTGATGCTGTAATGGCTAAGTATTTTACCATGATGTTGGATGGAAATTACCACCCAACTCCATCGGCTCATGGGAAGAGTTAAAGGCACGGTTCATCCAGAACTTTAAAGACACGTGTAAACAGCCAATGTCGATTGTGGATCTGACCAACTGCAAGCAAAAGGATGGAGAATCTACAACCCATTGGGTGCGCCGGGTCAAGGAGATAATACATTCATCTGATAAGATGGATGCCGGCTCAGCAGTTTTGTTGTTGGAGAAGAATTGCCGTTTTGAGCCTCTGAAGCAGAAGTTGGGGCGGCTTAAACGTGACTGTAATGACATGGGAACGTTGATGGCGGCTCTTGTCAAGTATGCCAATTCTAACACCACCAAAGACCCGGCATCTGATGAAGAAAAATCAATGAAAGGAAAGAAGAACGGCAAAGGTCACCAGCATAACCCGGCAAATCAAGGAGGTAATAAGCATAAGGCTGATGAGTTTGTTGCTAATACTAATGCGCAAGGTGGTAATCAGCGGCGCAAGGGCACACAACCCCCTCGATCGGGCGGGTCAGACCCCACCCTTGAGCAGTTGTTGAATGAACCTTGTCCAAAACACGGCACCCGAGAGAAGCCAGCCACCCACTTGTGGAAGGATTGCACGACCATGAAGGCATTTAAAAATTCAAACGAATTTTATGGGGGTCATGGCCTGGGTGGCGGCCCAGGTGGAGGCGGCTTTCAGGGCCCGGGCGCCGGTTCAAGCGGAGGAGGTTTTCATGGTCAGGGACATCCCGGTCACCAGTGAGGATATAATCAGCAACACAACCAAGGGAATCAACAACAGCAACAATCCGGCTATCAGAGCAACCCGAAGCAGTTGAGTAGCGGACAGTATCATGTCTTCACTACCAGTTTATGTAAGAGAGACCAGAAACTCCACAAGAGGGCCGTCAATGCCGTTGAACTGGCAATCCCACATTATCTACGTTGGTCGGAGCAGCCTATTGTGTGGAGCAGAGAGGAACACCCGCCCCGGGTTGATAATCCAGGTCACTTGGCTTTGGTAGTGGCACCTCAGGTTGGTGGGTACAAGTTTACTAAGGTACTCATGGATGGAGGCAGCAACATCAACATCCTTTACTATGAGACGTTCCGCCGGATGGGATTGACGGATAAAAATCTTAAACAATCCAACACTGTTTTTCATGGTGTAGTACCCGGTAAGTCGGCATACCTAGTTGGTAAGATCGAGCTGGAGGTAGCCTTTGGAGATGAGTATGACTCCAGGGCAGAAAAATTAACCTTTGAAGTGGTTAAGATCAAAAGCCCATATCATGCTCTGTTTGGGCGACCGGCTTATGCCAAGTTCATGGCTCGGCCGTGTTACGTGTATTTACAGCTCAAGATGCCGGGTCACAAGGGCACCATACAGTCCATGGGAGCCGGAAGATCACTTTGGAATATGAAGAGGGGGATGCTGCCTATGCTGAATCTGTTTGTGCAGCAGAGGAGTTGAAATTCTACAAGTGTCTGCGTTCTAGGAACAGGGGTCCCCAGACTTGCCTGCATGCGGCATGCGGCGTGGCTCGAGGAGGGGCCCAGCACGGCCCATCTTCATCAACACAGACCCAAGACCCTCGCGAGGGGTCAAGCCTCGCGGGGCGAACGACACGGAGCTTCCTCAGGCACGGCCTCATCAGGCTGGCTCGTGAGAAGGCGGAGAGATCAAGGCGGGGTACCTCACGAGGTGCCCGTGACGCAAGCCATGACGACCAAGGGTGCCAGGTGGGCGCCAGCCTGCCAGTGTCCTCCTTTCCTCTTTGGTGCAAAGGGAGCAAGCGCAGGCGAGAGCATCAAGCAAAGGCACCCGTTTCGGTGCAACGAGACCAAGACCGGCCCAACGGCAGGAAGGAAGTCATTGTGGAGCCCAAGCCAGCGTCACCGCCAGAGCCTTTGGCAGGCGAGGACCAACTTTAGTCAGGATAAGTGTACCAGATGTTCCCCTTCAAAATGGCCAATTGTTGGCGCCCTTCCCGCTCAATATTTGGGAAGAGGCCCAGGGCCTTTGCCTATAAATAGGACTAGCCACCCACAGGGGAGAGGGGATCGAAATCGGAGATTGGATCGAAATCAGAGAGAGAATTGAGAAGAGAGAGAGAGAGAAGGGCGACTGAACTCCTCCTAGCAGTTCATCCCCCCAGCCAAGAACAGACCCTCGCGAGGCTGTTCTTCCTTGTATTGCTCATCACCATCAGCCCAAGAGGCAATCCACCACACTACACACTGGAGTAGGGTATTACACCACAACAGTGGCCCGAACCAGTATAAACCCTGTGTCTCTTGTGCTGTTCTTTCCATAGCTTAGATCTTAGCGAGGCGGAGGGGTGCAGGTAGGTATAAGGCGAAATCTCCGCGCGCACCCCAGTGTTCGAACCTCAAGGGTCTGCCGGAACCCGAAATCCGACATTTGGCGCGCCAGGTAGGGGTGCACCGGAGTTTTCCCTTCCGCCACCGCCACGACCTGCCTCACGATGAGTAGCGCGTCGCCCGCTCCGGCCGCCGGCGCCAGCACGGGGGCCAGGGGGCTCCGAGCCCTGGCCCCAGCCCTGCAACGGGTACGGTGGCCGGACAAGTTCAAGCCAACGACGCCGCCGCGCTACGGCGGCACGACTGATCCGCTGGCCTTCTTGCTGGCGTACGAGGAGGCCATCCTCGAAGCTGGAGGTGACGATAGGGTCATGGCCAACTAGCTCCCCATGGCCCTCACCGGCGCTCCACGCGCATGGCTGCTCCACCTGCCGGCAGCCTCCGTGGCCTCTTGGGAAGAGCTCCGCAGCCTCTTCCCCGCCCACCACGCTACAGCAACACCCCCGGTCGTCGCGGCCCTCCTGGGCGGCTCGCAGGCGCCGCCTACAAGTCACCACGTCAAGCCGTTCATCCGCCGGGTCAGCGCCGCTTCCACGCGGCAGGGGGCTCTCCCGGACCAGGCGGCGCCCAAGGCTGGCCTGACCTTCAGCTTGGAGGACCACCCCTCCAACTCGGCCTGCTCGGGTGCGCTCCCCATGCTGTGCACCCCCACCATCTGCCAGGTGGCCGTCACCAGAACTCTCATCGATGGCGGTGTGGGCCTCAGCGTGCTCTCGGTTGAGGCCTTCAACCTCCTCTGCATACCCCTGAAACGGCTGCAACCCAGCCGACCCTTCTCAGGCGTTGGGGGCGGATCATCCAGCTCCTTGGGACAGATCCGGCTCCTAGTAACCTTCGGCACCTACAACAACTTCCGCACGGAGCTGGTCGACTTCGACATTGCCCCCATCGGCCTCCCCTACAACGCCATCCTCGGCTACCCAGCGCTGGCCCAATTCATGGCCGCGACGCACCCGGCGTACAACCTCATGAAGATTCCCGGGAGCAGCGGTGTCCTCACCGTGCATGGGGACACCGGAGACGCGCTGCGAGTGCTCAAGCTCGCCTTCAAGACGGCGGCGTCGGCACCCGCCAAGAAGAAATAGTTGTTCACCCAAGACAAGGCAGAAACCAAGCAGATACCCGTTGATGAGGACGGGTCCACCAACGCCACTTTCACTATAGGCGCCAACCTCGAGCCCGAGCAGGAGGAGGCCCTGGTCAGGTTCCTGCGCGCAAACAAGAAGGTATTCTCTTGGGAGCCTGACCAGTTGGCGGGGATCCCTAGGAGCGTAATCGAGCATCACCTCAACGTGTGACCCAACGTGCGCCCTGTGAAGCAGAAGGCAAGGCGGCAGTCCACAGAAAAGCATGCCTTCATCGTCCAAGAGACCCACAAACTAGAAGCCGCTGGGGTCATTCGCAAGGTCCGATACCCGGATTGGTTGGCCAACCCTGTCGTTGTGCCAAAGAAGGGAGGGAAGGAGCGCATGTGTGTCGACTTCACCAACCTCAACAAGGCATGCTCACAAGATCCGTTCCCGCTCCCCCGCATCGACCAGATCGTCAATTCCACCGCAGAATGTGACCTGCTATGCTTCTTGGATGCCTTCTCTGGGTATCACCAGATCAAGATGGCGGTAGAAGACGTCGAAAAGACAGCCTTCCTAACCCCGTGTGGGGTGTACTGCTACACATGCATGCCATTCGGGTTGCGTAACGCAGGGGCGACCTTCAGCAGCTGATGCACATCACCTTGGGCCCGCAGCTCGAGAAGAATGTTGAGGCGTACGTCGATGACATTGTGGTGAAGTCTCGGGAGGCCAGGACCCTGATACAAGACCTGGAGAAAACCTTCGCGAGCCTCAACGCAGTGAGCCTGCGGCTCAACCCAGAGAAGTGTGTGTTCGGAGTCCCCTCGGGCAAGCTCTTGGGTTTCCTCGTGTCCCACCGAGGCATCGAGGCTAACCTGGAAAAGGTCAAGGCGGTCGAGGACATGAGCCCACCAAAGACCCTCAGAGAAATGCAGAAGCTCACTGGACGCGTGACCGCGCTAGGGCGCTTCATCTCCAAGTTGGGGGAGCGAGCGCTGCCCTTCTTCCAGCTAATGAAGAAAAAGGGGCCCTTTGAATGGACTGAAGAGGCCGACAAGGCGTTCCAGGATCTCAAGAGATACCTGACCAGCCCTCCGGTCATGGTGGCTCCGCGCCCTCGAGAGCCCCTGGTGCTTTACCTCGCCGCCACTCCCTACTCCGCCAGCGCAACCCTGGTGGCGGTTAGGGAGGAGCGTCGAATCAAAACCACAACAGCAGCCCGGGACAAGGCAAAACAGGAACAAGGAAGGCCCACAGAAACCGCCACCGCGACTGAGGAGGATCAGCCACCGCAGAGGAGTGCACCAGAGGCGGAAGAGGCCCCTCTCCCAGATGGCCAGCCTCAGGAGGCCTCATCACCTCAGGAGGCGCCATGGTCTCTGGAGGGCGCCACCAGCACTGACGCACCCAACCTCGTTGAGCATCCAGTGTACTACGTCAGCACGGTGTTGCGGGACATGAGGGAACGGTACCCCATGCCTCAGAAGCTCCTCCTCGCGCTACTGGTGGCCTCGCGCAAGCTGCGGCACTATTTTCAGGGTCACCCCATCAAGGTCGTCTCGTCATACCCCCTGGAGAGAGTGCTCAGGAGCCCTAACTCAGCTGGAAGGGTCGCTGAGTGGAACATAGAACTGCAAGCGTTTCAGCTCGAATTCAGCACGACCAGAGTCATCAAGGGAGCAGCATTAGCGGATTTTGTGGCAGAATGGACGGAGGCACTAGGCCTCAAGGCCGACGAGGATCGGTCCCTCTCCCCGGGAAGCGAGGCGCCAGAAGGCTGGGTCATGTACTTCGATGGGGCGTTCTCCAGGCATGGCGCTGGGGCTGGGGTGGTGCTTATATCGCCCACTCAGGACAAGCTCTACTATGATGTACAGCTTTGTTTCCAGCAAGGTGAAAAGGTCTCCAACAACATAGCGGAGTATGAAGGTTTAATAGCGGGCTTGAAGGCCGCAGCTGCCCTGGGGGTGAAACGCCTCACCATCAAGGGCGATTCGCAGCTCCTTGTCAATTTCTCCAACAAGGTGTACGAGCCGAAAGATGAGCACATGGAAGCCTACCTTGCGGAGGTCCGCAGGATGGAGAAGCAGTTCTGGGGGTTGGAGTTGCAGCATGTGCCCCGTGGCACCAATCAGGAGGCCGACGACATCGCCAAACGGGCGTCCAGGCGGTTACCTCAGGAGCCTGGCGTCTTCGAGGAGTGTCTCTTCAAGCCCTCAGCCCTGCCGTCATTGTCAAACACGGCTCAGCCTCGGGAGGAGCTCCCCCAGCCACCTGCCTCAGGAGCCCCGGTCTGTGGCCCGGCCTCAGGAGCACGCCTGCTCCTGACGATGGAACCTCAGGAGGGGTTCTGGATCACGGAGCTCCGGAGTTACTTAACACAAGGGACCCTGCCGGAGGAGGAGGAGGAAGCGGAGCGTGTGGCACGGCAGGCCACGGCATACTGCATCAAGGATGGAGAGCTCTACCGGAAGCGACCAAATGATGTATCCCTGTGCTACATCTCCAGGGAGCAAGGAAAGGAACTGCTGGAAGATATACACGGCGGAGACTGTGGACATCATTCATCATCATGGACCCTCGTCGGCAAGGCGTTCCGCAGTGGGTTTTATTGGCCCACCGCACTCAATTACGCCGTCGAACTGGTGAAAGCTTGTGAGGCCTGCCAGTTCCATGCCAAGCAGATCCATCAGCCGGCAGGAGGCCTGCAGACTATACCCCTTTTTTGGCCATTCGCAGTCTGGGGGCTGGACATCCTGGGCCCGTTTCCTTGGGCGCCAGGGGGCTACCGCTACCTCTACGTCGCCGTGGACAAGTTCACCAAGTGGGCTGAAGTAGAGGCCGTCCGCACCGTCCCCGCGGGTTCCGCGGTCAAGTTCATCAGGGGCATCGTGAGCCGGTTCGGGGTGCCGAACCGCATCATCACAGACAACGGTTCGTAGTTCACCAATAACCTCTTCAAAACATACTGTGCTAACCTTGGAACGCAGATATGCTATGCTTCGGTGGCGCACCCCCGAAGCAACGGCCAGGCTGAGCGAGCCAACGCAGAGGTCCTGAGGGGCCTCAAGACCAGGACGTTCAAGAAGAAGCTGGAGGCCTGTGGCAGAGGTTGGTACGACGAGCTTCAGTCCGTGTTGTGGTCCATCCGCACAACCGCGACCAAGCCGACTGGAGAGACCCCGTTCTTCCTGGTCTACAGAGCCAAAGCGGTCCTCCCTCACGAGGTCAGATGTCGCTCCGCGCGGGTCCTGGTGTTCGACGAGGCGCAGCAGGACGCCATGCAGGGGATGGACCTCGTGCTGGGGGAGGAACGTCGCCGAGAAGCCGCGCTGCGAGCGGCGAGGTACCAACAAGCGCTGCGACGATATCACTGCCGCAACATCCGCCCCAGAACTCTCGAGGTAGGAGACCTCGTGCTCAGGCGGGTTCTCTCCAGGGAGGGACTGCACAAGCTCTCTCCCATGTGGGAGGGCCCGTTCAAGGTTGTTCATGTTTCCAGGCCCGGCTCCGCGCACTTGGAGACTCAGGAGGGGGTTCCGGTCTAGAACGCATGGAACATCCAGCACCTCCGGAGGTTCTACCCCTAAAAAGGCCCAGAGCCTGTGAAGAAGGCGAATGCCTGTGAAGCTGTCGTGTTTTGGAAAAGGCCCAGAGCCTGTGAAGAAGGCGAATGCCTGTGAAGCTGTCGCGTTTTGGAAAAGGCCCAGAGCCTGTGAAGAAGGCGAATGCCTGTGAAGCTGTCGCGTTTTGGAAAAGGCCCAGAGCCTGTGAAAGGCGAATGCCTGTGAAGCTGTCGTGTTTTGGAAAAGGCCCGGAGCCTGTGAAGAGAGCAAATGCTGGAAATCGTCTCCACGGCCGTAGAGGCCTCACGAGGGGGGCAGCCGAGCGCCCTCGCGAGTGTTCCTGTCCTAGTCGTTCAAAGGTTTCACGACCTGGGTCCATTACAGGAGCACCCCTCCAGTCCGTGCCCCACGGGCACCGCAACACAAACACAGGGCCTGGGTCGGTCGCCCCCCCACGGCTGGGGCCGAGAACTATCCACGCGCGGGCATGTAGCCGGAAGGCACGATAACGGAAGCAAAGCGATGATTAACAGCAATAACCCAAACACGCCCCCGCGGGGCTCCATGCTACTGTCTTTTCACGCAGGAAAAAGGAAAAGAAAGAGCAAATCAGGCGCAGCTCGCCTCACACCGACCTGCAGGGAAGACTCGAGCTGCCTCCGGGGCTCAGGCAGACTCCCTCTTGCGCTTCACCAAGGCGCGACGGCAGGCAGACACGCTACCACCTCCCAAGCAGGTACGACGGCGTGGAGGCTGACCGCGGCCACCGCTAGAATAGTTGCCGCCTGAAGAAGAACCGGTGAAGCTTGGGGAACCCTGAGCACCGCCAATCACGCGAGCGCTGTCCTCTCCATCATCGCCGGGGCTGGGTTCCCGGCCGCGGTCGTCGTCCTCAGGGCAGCACCCTGCGCGACGACCATCTTCCCCAAACACCCTCACATAGAGGGTGGCATCGCCGTCAAACTTGAAGTGCAGGGTGCACCGACGGCTCAGGCCACGCGCGCAGGCAAACGTCTACCAACCGCGGGTCAAGGCCAGGCTCCCGGCTGCGGAGACCTCCAGTGAAGCCCATGAGGCCCGGCTGCAGCAGCCGTCTGCCTGAAGCCAGAGGCTGCCCGGGAGCTCGCCGAGGAGGAAGCGAGGAAGTTGAAGCCGGGTGCTAGTCAGCTCCGCCGACCACACAATGAACTCCGGTAGCACCTCTGCAGCGCGAAAGTGCGGCCTAGGGGAACGCGCGACCGAAGCGCGCCCCTCGGCCGCAGCAGTCCGCCCGTCACTGTGCTGGAAATCGTCTCCACGGCCGCGGGGAGCTGCCGTGGTGGCCACAGGATGTTTGCGAGGGCGCCCTCGGCCGCGCTTGGGCGGGGGAGAGGCAGGCTCAACCTGGCGAGCCTTCCCCTTCTCTGCGGCTGAGAACCTCCTCGACGGGGCCATGAAGAAGAAGGAGAAGCGAGGGGGGGATGAACTAGAAGGGCGCGTGCCGATCCGTACTTATAGCCGGCGAGGGCCAACCGTCGGCCCCCACGATCGCAGGTAATCATGACCCGCTTTGCATGTAGGGACTTGTCCAATCCGCGCAGTTGCCGAGGCGCCGTGGGGAAGTGGAGACGCCCATGTCCAATCAACCGCCACGCGGCGCCCAAGGCCGCAGGCTGTTAGGGCCCACGACGCTTCGCTCTTGCCCTTTCGCCTCCCTACACGGCCAAGTCCGGGCGTGCCTTGGGCCCGGGGGCTACTGTCGGCGTTCTGGGAATGGGGGTCCCCAGACTTGCCTGCCTGCGGCCTGCGGCGTGGCTCGAGGAGGGGCCCAGCATGACCCATCTTCATCAACACAGACCCAAGACCCTCGCGAGGGGTCAAGCCTCGCGGGGAGGACGACACGGAGCTTCCTCAGGCACGGCCTCATCAGGCTGGCTCGCGAGAAGGCGGAGAGATCAAGGCGGGGTACCTCACGAGGTGCCCGTGATGCAAGCCATGACGACCAAGGGTGCCAGGTGGGCGCCAGCCCGCGCAGTGTCCTCCTTTCCTCTTTGGTGCAAAGGGAGCAAGCGCAGGCGAGAGCATCAAGCAAAGGCACCCGTTTCGGTGCAACGAGACCAAGACCGGCCCAACGGCAGGAAGGAAGTCATTGTGGAGCCCAAGCCAGCGTCACCGCCAGAGCCTTTGGCAGGCGAGGACCAACTTTAGTCAGGATAAGTGTACCAGATGTTCCCCTTCAAAATGGCCAATTGTTGGCGCCCTTCCCGCTCAATATTTGGGAAGAGGCCCAGGGCCTTTGCCTATAAATAGGACTAGCCACCCACAGGGGAGAGGGGATCGAAATCGGAGATCGGATCGAAATCAGAGAGAGAATCGAGAAGAGAGAGAGAGAGAAGGGCGACTGAACTCCTCCTAGCAGTTCATCCCCCCAGCCAAGAACAGACCCTCGCGAGGCGGTTCTTCCTTGTATTGCTCATCACCATCAGCCCAAGAGGCAATCCACCACACCACACACTGGAGTAGGGTATTACACCACAACGGTGGCCCGAACCAGTATAAACCCTGTGTCTCTTGTGCTGTTCTTTCCATAGCTTAGATCTTAGCGAGGCGGAGGGGTGCAGGTAGGTAGAAGGCGAAATCTCCGTGCGCACCCCAGTGTTCGAACCTCAAGGGTCTGCCGGAACCCGAAATCCGACAACAAGGATCATGTGGACCCGGCGGACATGACGTTATTAAAGAAACCAACAACAGAACATGAGCCGGAGTTAAAGTTCAAATCGGCGGATGACACTAAGATGGTTGACTTTGTGCCTGGCGATTCATCCAAACAGTTCATCATCAGCGCAAACTTGGATCCGAAATAGGAAAGCGCGCTCATCGAGTTCATCCATGAGAACCGGGACATCTTTGCATGAAAACCTTCAGACATGCCGGATGTCCCGAGGGAACTCGCTGAGCACACTCTTAATATCGATCCAAAGTTCAAACCGGTCATACAGTTTCTTCGCCGGTTCAATGAAGAAAGGTGCAAGGCCATTGGAGAAGAGGTGGCCCGGCTCTTGGCGGCCGGGTTCATTGTGGAGGTCTTTCACCCAGAATGGTTAGCTAACCCGGTGCTCGTGCTAAAAAAGAATGGCACCTGGCGTATGTGTGTGGATTACACATATTTAAACAAGGCCTGTCCGGCTGATCCTTTTGCTCTTCCCCGTATTGATCAGATCATTGATGCTATGGCGGGTTACGCATGGTTGAGTTTCTTAGGTGCTTACTCCGGGTATCATCAGATTAAGATGGCAGTCAAGGATCAAGAGAAGACGGCATTTATAACTCCTTTTGGGGCTTTCTGCTATGTGTCTATGCCTTTTGGGCTCAAGAGTGCTCAGGCGACTTACCAACGGTGTGTGCAGAATTTTCTTCATGATCAAATTGGGCGCAATGTTCATGCCTATGTGGGTGATATAGTAGTAAAGTCCAGGGAAGAGGAAACCTTGGTCACAAACTTGAAAGAGACTTTTGATAATCTTCGGGTTTACAAGATGATGCTTAACCCGGCCAAGTGTGTTTTTGGAGTGCCAGCCGGCAAGCTTTTGAGTTTTCTGGTGTCCAACCGAGGTATTGAAGCTAACCCGGAGAAGATCAAGGCAATTACATCCCTGGCTAAACCAACCTGCGTCAATGATGTTCAACGACTGACGGGTCGTGTGGCTGCTTTGAGCCGGTTCATAAGCCGGTTAGGGGAAAAGGCTATGCCTCTATATCAGTTGATGAAGAAAACATATGTGTTTGTTTGGAGCGATGCTGCGAACGCCGCTTTTGAGGATCTGAAGGCTCAATTGGCTGAGCCGCCGGTCCTAGCTGCTCCAATTGAGAAAGATCCGCTATTGTTATACGTAGCTGCCAACTCACGGGCCGTTAGTGTGGCTATGGTGGTAGAGCGCAAGGAGGTTGGGAAGGAGCATCCGGTTCAGCGGCCGGTTTATTATGTCAGCGAAGTGCTAATTGAGTCTAAGCAACGATATCCATATTGGCAGAAGCTTGTTTATGGGGTGTTCATGGCAAGCCGAAAGCTTAAGCATTACTTTCAGGGACATCCAATCACTGTGGTTAGCTCTGCTCCTTTGGGAGACATTATTCAAAACAGAGAAGCTACAGGGCGAGTTGCCAAGTGGGCAATTGAGCTTGGGTCTCATGGGCTGAAGTATGTTCCACACACTGCGATTAAGTCTCAAGCCCTGGTTGACTTCATCAATGACTGGACAGAGATGCAGATGCCAGAAGAAAAGCCGGACAACACATATTGGACTATTCATTTTGATGGGTCCAGGCAATTGGAGGGCTCGGGGGCTGGAGTTGTATTAACTTCCCCACGAGGTGATAAATTTTGTTATGTGTTACGATTGATGTTTCCGTGCACTAACAACGCAGCAGAGTATGAAGCATTGCTCCATGGTCTTTGAGTGGCAAAGGAGATGAGCTTGAGCCGGGTCAGATGTCTTGGTGATTCAGATCTAGTGGCTCAGCAGGTGTCTGGCAAGTGGGATTCCAAAGACCCTCTCATGGTGGCTTATCGCTGAGAGGTCGATGCTGTTGCAGGGTATTTTAAAGGTTATCAGGTGGAACACATTGACCGTCGAAAGAACGAAGCAACTGATGCTTTGAGACGACTGGGGTCTCAACGTAAGCCGGTACCACCCAACACCTTTTTAGATGTTTTGCATAACCCCTCTGTCAAGTTGCCCACAGAAGAAGATTTAGCTGTTCCTGACCTGGAGGCGCAGTTGGTGGCGGCTCTTCATGTCATCCCAGATTGGACGGTGCCGTTCTTGGCTTACATGACCCGGGGAGAATTGCCAGCAGATGAGACTCTGGCTCGACAGATAACCCGGCGGTCTAAGTCCATGATGATTTCGGATGGAGAGTTATTTCATCACAGTGTTTCCGGAGCGTTTCAACGGTGTGTTTCCCCCGAAGAAGGTCAAAAAATCCTTCGTGAGATCCATGAAGGCGATTGTGGTCATCACGCCGGGTCAAAATCTTTAGTGGCCAAGGCGTTTCGTCACGGTTTTTACTGGTTGACGGCTCACGCTGATGCAGAAGATCTGGTCAGTAGATGTGATGGATGTCAGAAATTTGCACGGCGAGCGCATGTGCTGGCTCAAGAGCTCCGGATGATTCCGATCACTTGGCCATTTGCAGTTTGGGGGCTTGACATGGTGGGACCTTTCAAAAGGTCTAAGGACAAGAAGACACATCTCCTGGTGGCTGTTGATAAGTTCACTAAATGGGTTGAGGCGGAGCTTGTGAGTAAGTGTGATGCAGCCATGACGGTTCAGTTCATGAAGAAAATAATCTTCCGTTTCCGTTTTACGCACAGTATTATCACAGACAATGGCACCAATCTATCCCAAGGGGCTATGGAAGAGTTTTGTCAGCGAGAGCACATTCGGCTTGATGTTTCTTCTGTAGCTCATCCTCAATCCAATGGTCAAGCTGAGAGAGCCAATCAGGAAATTCTGAAAGGGCTAAAACCCTGGCTTATGGTTCCTTTACAGCGAACGCCGGGTTGTTGGGTAGAGGAGTTGCCTTCAGTGTTATGGAGCATCAATACTACACCCAACAGGTCTACGGGTTACACACCCTTCTTCATGGTTTATGGGGCAGACGCAGTATTGCCAGTGACATCCGTCATGACTCGCCCCGCGTGGTGGCTTATGTTGAAGCTAACAATGAAAAAGCCAGATAGGATGTGCTTGACTTGTTGGATGAAGAAAGAGACTTAGCAGCAGCACGGTCAGCAATCTATCAACAAGACCCGCGTCGTTATCACAGCCGCCGGGTTAAGACCAGGACTTTTCAGGAAGGCGACTTGGTGCTCCGGCTCATCCAAGATCTTTCAGATGCACACAAGTTATCCCCACCTTGGGAAGGACCCTTTGTGGTCAGTAAAAATTTAAACAACGGGTCTTACTACCTCATTGACGTTCGAGAGCATGCAGACTCACGTAAGTCAGAAGAGGAGACCCGCCGGCCGTGGAACATTGCTCAACTTCGGCCATACTATACCTGAGCCACCGGCTCTCATCCTGTACATACATTCATCCTGTATATACGATGATAAGCAATAAAGTAAGACCATCAGTCTCTTTTCTTTTCATAGATTATGCATCTTTATTACTTTTTCACAAATGACTATTAAGGAGCTGATAATATTTGAATCAAGTTTAACCTTTTCTAGTCTGGCTTATGATCGTATTCGAATCTAGCTGTAAATATCATGGTCACTTGGGGGCTTCCTGTTCGAACATAGGTCGTATTCGAACCAAAGAGAACATAGCTGTCGTAACCCTTTTGATCGGCTCAAGGCCAAACTCACTTGGGGGCTTCTTGATCGTATCCGAATCATAGCTTAACCCCTTTTGAGCCGACTTGGATCGTATTTGAATTAGGGTCATTAAAAAACTCTCAAGGTCATTTGGGGGCTTCCTGTTCAAACATAGGTCGTATTCGAACCAAAGAGAACATAGCTGTCGTAACCCTTTTGATCGGCTCAAGGCCAAACTCACTTGGGGGCTTCTTGATCGTATCCGAATCATAGCTTAACCCCTTTTGAGCCGACTTAGATCATATTCGAATCAGGGTCGTTAAAAACCTCTCAAGGTCATTTGGGGGCTTCCTGTTCAAACATAGGTCGTATTCGAACCAAAGAGAACATAGCTGTCGGTACCCTCTTGATCGGCGCAACGCCAAAGCCACTGGGGGCTATATGGACGTATTCGAACCTTAGCTTAACCCCTTTGGTCCGATTTACTGATCGTATTCGAATCAGAAGCCCCCAATCTTTTAAGTACAGAGTTAAAATTATGTTTGTTATCTGTTGCTTGCCTTTGAGTTTTTGTTGTTTCAATATTACAAATGAGATGGCATGATTCTCTTCACCGGCTCAATTATTGGACAACACAGCCGCCCGGGTTATCCAAGCCGGTGGTCTAAGGATCCAAAGGTACGAGCTACCGAGATATGATGATTATTGAATGTTCAAGGAGTCTTAACTTTTATATTGAATTCTCAAATTCATCACCCGGGTTATTTAAACCGGCGATCTAAGGATCAACAAGGACAAGGTATGGTTTTTACTTACATGCGCTTATCGGCTGCGTTAACTTTAGAGTTGGTATTAAACCTTATCCTTTATTTATATTTGTCTCTGTTTTTGAGGTAGAAATATGGGCTGTAAATTAGGTGTTTAAGCCCAGTTGATTCTAAACCGCCTTGCCAGGTTTTTTCCTTGTGTTCACAGGAACAGAGTTCAAACATTGCAGAGACAAGCATTAAATGATGCATAAGAAAGTATTAAGCATTGGCATCTGGAAGCACAAATTCATGTAGATGTGTTTTATGCGCGATGGCATAAGCAAACAGGCGGTGTTTTAAACAGCTAAGCTATTACAAGACTTTAATAAGCCCGTGAAGATGATCACCGTCCTTCCCTCGTTGGTTCACCATCTTGAGTCTGTTGGAAGTTGGATTTTGACCAGTCAAAGCCGTTCATGGCGAGAAATTCAGCTTCGTCGTCAATAAGGCCGACCGGGTCAATTTTCGGGGCAAATGTATCTTCTCTCACGGGTGCGATCAGATCGGCAACTTTGTATGAAGGGGTGGACATCTTCTTATTTGCACTGTCAAAACCCGGCTGGTATTTGTCCACATTGGTGTCATCTCCAAGGCTAGTCGCCTGAGGCCGGACTTCACGGACGCAGGCTATAAAGTCATCTTGATGAAAAGGAGACTCGCCCTCCTTCACGGTAGGATAGCCCCTTGCAACATCCGCCGAGTCTAGGTCTGGCACCCAAGCTTTGGAGCGGCTTAGGGTAGTCAGTGCACCGGCTCGCGCACAGGAGCATTTTACCTCTTGAAATCTAGCAGGAAGGATGGATAGCTTCTTCAGGACATCGCTAAGCCGGTTGGATCCTTGATTTACTGGAGAGATAGTGGCCAGAGCCCGTTGTGTACCAATGTACAATTGTTGAACCAGGGTGTATACTGCCTTCAGTTTAATCAACGGGTCTTGGCTCAGATTTTTGCTTCACGGACCTGTATATTTTTAACAGAGTCAGTTGGCGGATCATATTCCGGTTTGACGAAAATTATATTCAAGATCAATTCAGAAGGCTTACCAAAAATCGTAGCAACCATCTGAGATATCTGGCCCTTCAAATTGTTCAGCTCTGTCGAAATTTCTTTCAGAGCTATTTCGGCTGTCTCAGCTCGGCGGGTCAAGGGTGTTTTCTCATTCTCCCAAATTTTCTCTTTGGCAGCAAAATTGGTCTTCAAATTTTCCGTTTCAGAAAGGCTCATTTGCAATTTGGAGGTGGAAGATTTGATTTCTGACTCCTGGCTTGCTAGCCAGGTCTTTGCGTCAGTCAATTGGGAGTTCAGTTCAGATAATGCATTCTGTGAAACATTCAAAAAAGTCAAGATTTGGTTTTCAATTCCAATATACATATTCAAAATACAAAGTCCCAAGTACTTTACGAATAAACCACTTGGCACTTGGGGTCTAATGTATGCCAAATCAAATTTTTGTGACTCTACCAGCATATTAGTGAAGGAAATATGCCCTAGAGGCAATAATAAAGTTATTATTTATTTCCTTATATCATGATAAATGTTTATTATTCATGCTAGAATTGTATTAACCGGAAACGTAATACTTGTGTGAATACATAGACAAAGCAAAGTGTCACTAGTATGCCTCTACTTGACTAGCTCGTTAATCGAAGATGGTTATGTTTCCTAACCATATACATGAGTTGTCATTTGATTAACGGGATCACATCATTAGGAGAATGATGTGATTGACATGACCCATTCCATTAGCTTAGCACCCGATCGTTTAGTATGTTGCTATTGCTTTCTTCATGACTTATACATGTTCCTATGACTATGAGATTATGCAACTCCCGTTTACCGGAGGAACACTTTGTGTGCTACCAAACGTCGCAACGTAACTGGGTGATTATAAAGGTGCTCTACAGGTGTCTCCAAAGGTACATGTTGGGTTGGCATATTTCGAGATTAGGATTTGTCGCTCCGATTGTCGGAGAGGTATCTCTGGGCCCTCTCGGTAATACACATCACTTAAGCCTTGCAAGCAATGCAACTAATAAGTTAGTTGCAAGATGATGTATTATGGAACGAGTAAAGAGACTTGCCGGCAACGAGATTGAACTAGGTATTGAGATACTGACGATCGAATCTCGGGCAAGTAACATACTGATGACAAAGGGAACAACGTATGTTGTTATGCGTTCTGACCGATAAAGATCTTCGTAGAATATGTAGGAGCCAATATGGGCATCCAGGTCCCGCTATTGGTTATTGACCGGAGACATGTCTCGGTCATGTCTACATTGTTCTCGAACCCGTAGGGTCCGCACGCTTAACGTTACGATGACAGTTTCATTATGAGTTTATATATATTGATGTACCGAAGGTTGTTCGGAGTCCCGAATGTGATCACAGACTTGACGAGGAGTCTCGAAATGGTCGAGACATAAATATCGATATATTGGACGACTATATTTGGACACCGGAAAGGTTCCGGGTAAGATTGGGATAATATCGGATCACCGGGAGGTTATAGGAACCCCCCGGGAGGTACATGGGCCTTATTGGGCCTTAGTGGAAAGGAGGGAAAAGGAGCAAGGGAGGGGGCGCGCCCCCCAAGCCCAATCCGAATTGGGAGGAGGGCCGCCCCCCTTTCCTTCCTCCCTCCTTCCTCTTCCTTCCCTCTCCTACTCCTAATAGGAAAAAGGGGAGTCCTACTCCCGGTGGGAGTTGGACTCCCCCCCTTGGGCGCGCCACCCTCCTTGGCCGGCACCTCCTCCACTCCTTTATATACGGGGGCAGGGGGGCACCCCAGAGAGACAACAATTGATCATTGATCTCTTAGCCGTGTGCGGTGCCCCCCTCCACCATAATCCTCGATAATATTGTAGCGGTGCTTATGCGAAGCACTGTGACGATAGAACATCAAGATCGTCACCACGCCGTCGTGCTGACGGAACTCATCCCCGACACTTTGCTGGATCAGAGTCCAGGGATCGTCATCGAGCTGAACGTGTGCAAAAACTCGGAGGTGCCATAGTTTCGGTGCTTGATCGGTTGGGCCATGAAGACGTACAACTACATCAACCGCGTTGTTATAACGCTTCCGCTTCCAGTCTACGAGGGTACGTAGACAACACTCTCCCCTCTCATTGCTGTGCATCACCATGATCTTACATGTGCGGAGGGATTTTTTTGAAATTACTACGTTCCCCAACAGTGGCATCCGAGCCTAGGTTTTATGTGTTGATGTTATATGCACGAGTAGAACACAAGTGAGTTGTGGGCGATATAAGTCATACTGCTTACCAGCATGTCATACTTTGGTTCGGCGGTATTGTTGGATGAAGCGGCCCGTACCGACATTACGCGTATGCTTACGCGAGACTGGTTCTACCGACGTGCTTTGCACATAGGTGGCTGGCGGGTGTCAGTTTCTCCAACTTTAGTTGAACCGAGTGTGGCTACGCCCGGTCCTTGCGAAGGTTAAAACAACACCAACTTGACAAACTATCGTTGTGGTTTTTGATGCGTAGGTAAGATTGGTTCTTGCTAAGCCCGTAGCAGCCACGTAAAACTTGCAACAAACAAAGTAGAGGACGTCTAACTTGTTTTTGCAGGGCATGTTGTGATGTGATATGGTCAAGGCATGATGCTAAATTTTATTGTATGAGATGATCATGTTTTGTAACCAAGTTATCGGCAACTGGCAGGAGCCATATGGTTGTCGCTTTATTGTATGCAATGCAATCGCCCTGTAATGCTTTACTTTATCACTAAGCGGTAGCGATAGTCGTAGAAGCATAAGATTGGCGAGACGACAACGATGCTACGATGGAGATCAAGGTGTCGCGCCGGTGACAATGGTGATCATGATGATGCTTTGGAGATGAAGATCACAAGCACAAGATGATGATGGCCATATCATATCACTTATATTGATTGCATGTGATGTTTATCTTTTATGCATCTTATCTTGCTTTGATTGACGGTAGCATTATAAGATGATCTCTCACTAAATTTCAAGATAAAAGTGTTCTCCCTGAGTATGCACCATTGCCAAAGTTCGTCGTGCCCAGACACCACGTGATGATCGGGTGTGATAAGCTCTACGTCCATCTACAACGGGTGCAAGCCAGTTTTGCACACGCAGAATACTTAGGTTAAACTTGACGAGCCTGGCATATGCAGATATGGCCTCGGAACACTGAGACCGAAAGGTCGAGCGTGAATCATATAGTAGATATGATCAACATAGTGATGTTCACCATTGAAAACTACTCCATTTCACATGATGATCGGTTATGGTTTAGTTGATTTGGATCACGTGATCACTTAGAAGATTAGAGGGATGTCTTTCTAAGTGGGAGTTCTTAAGTAATATGATTAATTGAACTTAAATTTATCATGAACTTAGTACCTGATAGTATCTTGCTTGTTTATGTTTGATTGTAGATAGATGGCCCGTGCTGTTGTTCCGTTGAAATTTAATGCGTTCCTTGAGAAAGCAAAGTTGAAAGATGATGGTAGCAATTATACGAACTGGGTCCGTAACTTGAGGATTATCCTCATTGCTGCACAGAAGAATTACATCCTGGAAGCACCGCTGGGTGCCAGGCCTGCTGCTGATGCAACTGACGACGTTAAGAATGTCTGGCAGAGCAAAGCTGATGACTACTCGATAGTTCAATGTGCTATGCTTTACGGCTTAGAACCGGGTCTTCAACGACGTTTTGAACGTCATGGAGCATATGAGATGTTCTAGGAGTTGAAGCTAATATTTCAAGCAAATGCCCGGATTGAGAGATATGAAGTCTCCAATAAGTTCTATAGCTGCAAGATGGAGGAGAACAGTTCTGTCAGTGAGCATATACTCAAAATGTGTGGGTATAATAATCACTTGATTCAACTGGGAGTTAATCTTCCGGATGATTGCGTCATTGATAGAATTCCCCAATCACTTCCACCTAGCTACAAGAGCTTCGTGATGAACTATAATATGCAAGGGATGGATAAGACAATTCCCGAGCTCTTCGCAATGCTAAAAGCTGCGGAGGTAGAAATCAAGAAGGAGCATCAAGTGTTGATGGTCAACAAGACCACTAGTTTCAAGAAAAAGGGCAAGGGGAAGAAGAAGGGGAACTTCAAGAAGAACAGCAAGCAAGTTGCTTCTTAGGAGAAGAAACCCAAGTCTGGACCTAAGCCTGAAACCGAGTGCTTCTACTGCAAGCAGACTGGTCACTGGAAGCGGAACTGCCCCAAGTATTTGGCGGATAAGAAGGATGGCAAGGTGAACAAAGGTATATGTGATATACATGTTATTGATGTGTACCTTACTAGAGCTCGCAGTAGCACCTGGGTATTTGATACTGGTTCTGTTGCTAATATTTGCAACTCGAAACAGGGGCTACGGATTAAGCGAACACTGGCGAAGGACGAGGTGACGATGCGCGTGGGAAATGGTTCCAAAGTCGATGTGATCGCGGTCGGCACGCTACCTCTACATCTACCATCGGGATTAGTATTAGACCTAAATAATTGTTATTTGGTGCCAGCGTTGAGCATGAACATTATATCTGGATCTTGTTTGATGCGAGACGGTTATTCATTTAAATCAGAGAATAATGGTTGTTCTATTTATATGAGTAATATCTTTTATGGTCATGCACCCTTGAAGAGTGATCTATTTTTGATGAATCTCGATAGTAGTGATACACATATTCATAATGTTGAAGCCAGAAGATGCAGAGTTGATAATGATAGTGCAACTTATTTGTGGCACTGCCGTTTAGGTCATATCGGTGTAAAGCGCATGAAAAAAATCCATACTGATGGACTTTTGGAACCACTTGATTATGAATCACTTGGTACTTGCGAACCATGCCTCATGGGTAAGATGACTAAACGCCGTTCTCCGGTACTATGGAGAGAGCAACAGATTTGTTGGAAATCATACATACAGATGTATGTGGTCCAATGAATGTTGAAGCTCGTGGCGGATATCATTATTTTCTCACCTTCACAGATGATTTAAGCAGATATGGGTATATCTACTTAATGAAACATCAGTCTAAAACATTTGAAAAGTTCAAAGAATTTCAAGTTGAAAATCATCGTAACAAGAAAATAAAGTTTCTACGATCTGATCGTGGAGGAGAATATTTGAGTTATGAGTTTGGTTTACATTTGAAACAATGCAGAATAGTTTCGCAACTCATGCCACCCGGAACACCACAGCGTAATGGTGTGTCCGAACGTCGTAATCGTACTTTACTTGATATGGTGCGATCTATGATGTCTCTTACAGATTTACCGCTATCGTTTTGGGGTTATGCTTTACGGCCGCATTCACGTTAAATAGGGCACCATCAAAATCCGTTGAGACGACGCCTTATGAACTATGGTTTGGCAAGAAACCGAAGTTGTCGTTTCTGAAAGTTTGGGGCTGCGATGCTTATGTGAAAAAGCTTCAACCTGATAAGATCGAACCCAAATCGGAGAAATGTGTCTTCATAGGATACCCGAAGGAGACTGTTGGGTACACCTTCTATCACAGATCCGAAGGCAAGACATTTGTTGCCAAGAATGGATCCTTTCTAGAGAAGGAGTTTCTCTCGAAAGAAGTGAGTGGGAGGAAAGTAGAACTTGATGAGGTAACTGTACCTGCTCCCTTATTGGAAAGTAGTACATCACAGAAACCGGTTTCTATGACACCTACACCAATTAGTGAGGAAGCTAATGATGATGATCATGAAACTTCAGAACAAGTTACTACTGAACCTCGTAGATCAACCAGAGTAAGATCCGCACCAGAGTGGTACGGTAATCCTGTTCTGGAAGTCATGCTACTAGATCATGACGAACCTATGAACTATGAAGAAGCAATGGTGAGCCCAAATTCCGCAAAATGGCTTGAAGCCATGAAATCTGAGATGGGATCCATGTATGAGAACAAAGTGTGGACTTTGGTTGACTTGCCCAATGATCGGCAAGCAATTGAAAATAAATGGATCTTCAAGAAGAAGACTGACGCTGATGGTAATGTTACTGTCTACAAAGCTCGACTTGTTGTAAAAGGTTTTCGACAAGTTCAAGGAATTGACTACGATGAGACCTTCTCACCCGTAGCGATGCTTAAGTCTGTCCGAATCATGTTAGCAATTGCCGCATTTTATGATTATGAAATTTGGCAGATGGATGTCAAAACTACATTCCTGAATGGATTTCTGGAAGAAGAGTTGTATATGATGCAGCCGGAAGGTTTTGTCGATCCAAAAGGAGCTAACAAAGTGTGCAAGCTCCAATGATCCATTTATGGACTGGTGCAAGCATCTTGGAGTTGGAATAAATGCTTTGATTGTGTGATCAAAGCATTTGGTTTTGTACAGACTTTTGGAGAAGCCTGTATTTACAAGAAAGTGAGTGGGAGCTCTATAGCATTTCTGATATTATATGTGGATGACATATTGCTAATCGGAAATGATATAGACTTTCTGGATAGCATAAAGGGATACTTGAATAAGAGTTTTTCAATGAAAGACCTCGGTGAAGCTGCTTACATATTGGCATTAAGATCTATAGAGATAGATCAAGACGCTTAATTGGACTTTCACAAAGCACATACCTTGACAAAGTTTTGAAGAAGTTCAAAATGGATCAAGCAAAGAAAGGATTCTTGCCTGTGTTACAAGGTGTGAAGTTGAGTAAAACTCAATGCCCGACCACTGCAGAAGATAGAGAGAAAATGAAAGATGTTCCCTATGCTTCAGCCATAGGCTCTATCATGTATGCAATGCTGTGTACCAGACCTGATGTGTGCCTTGCTATAAGTCTAGCAGGGAGGTACCAAAGTAATCCAGGAGTGCATCATTGGACAGCGGTCAAGAACATCCTGAAATACCTGAAAAGGACTAAGGATATGTTTCTCGTATATGGAGGTGACAAAGAGTTCATCGTAAATGGTTACGTTGCTGCAAGCTTTGACACTGGTCCGGACGATTCTAAATCGCAAACAGGATACGTATTTACATTAAATGGTGGAGCTGTCAGTTGGTGCAGTTCTAAACAAAGCGTCGTGGCGGGATCTACATGTGAAGCAAAGTACATAGCTGCTTCGAAAGCAGCAAACGAAGGAGTCTGGATGAAGGAGTTCATATCCGATCTAGGTGTCATACCTAGTGCCTCGGGTCCAATGAAAATCTTTTGTGACAATACTGGTGCAATTGCCTTGGCAAAGGAATCCAGATTTCACAAGAGAATCAAGCACATCAAGAGACGCTTCAATTCCATCCGGGATCTAGTCCAGGTGGGAGACATAGAGATTTGCAAGATACATACGGATCTGAATGTAGTAGAGCCATTGACTAAGCCTCTTCCACGAGCAAAACATGATCAACACCAAGGCTCCATGGGTGTTAGAATCATTACTGTGTAATCTAGATTATTGACTCTAGTGCAAGTGGGAGACTGAAGGAAATATGCCCTAGAGGCAATAATAAAGTTATTATTTATTTCCTTATATCATGATAAATGTTTATTATTCATGCTAGAATTGTATTAATCGGAAACTTAATACTTGTGTGAATACATAGACAAACAAAGTGTCACTAGTATGCCTCTACTTGACTAGCTCGTTAATTGAAGATGGTTATGTTTCCTAACCATAGACATGAGTTGTCATTTGATTAACGGGATCACATCATTAGGAGAATGATGTGATTGACATGACCCATTCCATTAGCTTAGCACCCGATCGTTTAGTATGTTGCTATTGCTTTCTTCATGACTTATACATGTTCCTATGACTATGTGATTATGCAACACCCGTTTATCAGAGGAACACTTTGTGTGCTACCAAACGTCACAACGTAACTGGGTGATTATAAAGGTGCTCTACAGGTGTCTCCAAAGGTACATGTTGGGTTGGCGTATTTCGAGATTAGGATTTGTCGCTCCGATTGTCGGAGAGGTATCTCTGGGCCCTCTCGGTAATACACATCACTTAAGCCTTGCAAGCAATGCAACTAATAAGTTAGTTGCAATATGATGTATTACGGAACGAGTAAAGAGACTTGCCGGTAACAAGATTGAACTAGGTATTGAGATACCGACGATCGAATCTCAGGCAAGTAACATACCGATGACAAAGGGAACAACGTATGCTGTTATGCGGTCTAACCGATAAAGATCTTCGTAGAATATGTAGGAGCCAATATGAGCATCCAGGTTCCGCTATTGGTTATTGACCGGAGACGTGTCTCAGTCATGTCTACATTGTTTTCGAACCCGTAGGGTCCGCACGCTTAACGTTACGATGACAATTTCATTATGAGTTTATATATTTTGATGTACCGAAGGTTGTTCGGAGTCCCGGATGTGATCACGGACTTGACGAGGAGTCTCGAAATGGTCGAGACATAAATATCGATATATTGGAGGACTATATTTGGACACCGAAAAGGTTCCGGGTAAGATTGGGACAATACCGGATCACCGGGAGGTTATCGGAACCCCCCGGGAGGTATATGGGCCTTATTGGGCCTTAGTGGAAAGGAGGGGAAAGGAGCCAGGGAGGGTCGCCCCCCAAGCCCAATCCGAATTGGGAGGGGGGCCGGCCCCCCTTTCCTTCCCCCTCCTTCCTCTTGCTTCCCTCTCCAACTCCTAATAGGAAAAAGGGGAGTCCTACTCCCGGTGGGAGTTGGACTCCCCCCCTTGGGCGCGCCACCCTCCTTGGCCGGCCCCTCCTCCACTGCTTTTATATACGGGGGCAGGGGGCACCCCAGAGAGACAACAATTGATCATTGATCTCTTAGCCGTGTGCGGTGCCCCCCTCCACCATAATCCTCGATTATATTGTAGCGGTGCTTAGGCGAAGCCCTGCGACGGTAGAACATCAAGATCGTCACCACGCCGTCGTGCTGACGGAACTCATCCCCGACACTTTGCTGGATCGGAGTCCAGGGATCGTCATCGAGCTGAACGTGTGCAAAAATTCGGAGGTGCCGTAGTTTCGGTGCTTAATCGGTTGGGCCGTGAAGACATACGACTACATCAACCACGTTGTTATAACGCTTCCGCTTCTGGTCTACGAGGGTACGTAGACAACACTCTGCCCTCTCGTTGCTGTGCATCACCATGATCTTGCGTGTGCGTAGGATTTTTTTTGAAATTACTATGTTCCCCAACAATTAGATGTCCCAAGTCCTTTTCAAAGTAACAACACTTGGCACTTGGGGGCTAATGTACACAATTCAGCAAGGTTATCAAAGATAAACCAGAATGTTAAGTATTTTACAGATGGTGTTCAATTCTGAAGTACCGATTCCTTAATGCTTAAATAAACTGGTCCTTGGGGACTACGGGTGAAGTCTTGTTCTACCAATATGAAGCAAAGATTCAGAAGTAAAAGTATCAGTCTATATTGTAAGTCTATAGGTTATTCTGTTTCTCTCATAATCTACAAACTTGGGGGCTGAAGGAATATTGATAAACCGGAAATTACATACCTCATACTTCAATTGAAGCTGCTTGACCATCTCAATCTCAGAATCACGATTGGAGTGTACATGACTGAGATAGCCGGATAAGATATCACTGGCATTAAGACGGTCATAATTGGCAACATCAAGACGAACCTTCCTCCTCTCCAAAGCTTCTTTCTTAGCTGTGTACCGTGCCAAAACCGTCGGGTTCCCCGGCTCAACATAGCGGCTCCCAGTAATTTGAACATCTTGAACACGGGGAGACGGTGGGCCGGTTGAGCTTGATGGACCAGCTGTAGAAGGGTTAATAGTGTTCTTGACAAGGGATGGCTCTGGAGGATTTGCTTCATGAACAATAGGCGGGTCTTCTGGGGCGACAGTCAATGGAGAAGGTGGCCTAGCTGGCTCAGATGCCAGTACTGGCGCGTCTTCCATTGGTTTTGTTGCCTTCGCTTTTTTGGACTTAGGTTGACCACTAAAGAAAAATATTGCAGGATAATCAGCATTAAGATAACAATTGATCAAACTCGGAAGAAAAGAGGGTTTTTAATTACCCAGGAGCAGTCTTGAAAGCCGAAAATTGTGTTTGTGATGAGTCGCCCGAGGAACGAGACACCTCCTGAAAAGGTAAATGAAAGGAGTTAAAGAAAATATAAGGAGCAGGATTCATTAAAACAAAGGTAAGGACAGTAATAAGTAAACCTCGTTCGGATGTTTCCGAGGGGTCTGTTCAGGGACGACAGCCAGCTCATCTTCAATCTCAACTTCACGACGGCTTTCATGCTGCTGCTTTTTCAAATGAGCTAAGGGGTTAGAAAACCTTACTTTACGGATCACTCATCGAACTTCGTGTCTTGGTAAGGGCTCTAAGTCGGAGGAAATGATAGTTACCTCTGCTTCCCCGGCCTGGCTAGCCCTAGTGTCATCCTGGTAAGGATCAGTATCAATAAGATTGTTAAAAAAGTGGTCAAGGGAATCAAGGGCTACCTCAGAGTCAGACGAGTCATCAAGCTTCATTAAATCCTTAGTAGTAGTTTTCTTCTTCTTCTTTGTTTCCGGGTCGTCTTCTTGGTGTTCATAGCGGCGGCTTTCGCCTTCTTGGCAGCTTCATGGTCATATTTCACCTTCCAGAAGTCAGAATTGGCCTGTAAAGACAAGAAGAAAGATCAGTATTAAGTACAAATAGCTGAGAAAAACAAGAAGAAAAAGAGATTAGAATGTACTTACTTCTGGCGCCGGATTAATCTTGCAAAAGGGACTCAACCCAACAATACTGCAATCTTCATACTTCCCATTTACCAAAAGAGTTGACATCGAAACAATGTCTTCTTCGGTGAGTTCAATTGAGCTGTAACGAAGAGAGTTGTCCGGGCTTTCGTCATATTCATACATTAGTTGGGATCGACGGCCTAATGGAATAACCCGCCATGAGATCCAGCAGCGGGTCAGATCTACTCCGGTTAAACCATTGCCCAACAAAGCATTGATTCTTCTGATGGAGGGAAGTAGCTTCTTGCATTCAGCAACGGTGAGCTTATCCAGAAGGGTGAACTTGGAGCCAAGAAGACCGGGGCGGTAACCTGACAGAGGCTTCTCGTTTGCTGGAGAAATATCCTGACAATAAAACCAAGTTTGGTTCCAGTCCTTTGGGTGACTTGGTAAGACGATAAGAGGGAAAACAGCACCCTGGCGACGCTGAATTGAGATGCCTCCAAGTTCTAAGCTAGGACCATTTGGGCATTCGTTCTGCCGGTTTAGATAAAAGTACTCCCTAAACAGCTCTACGGTGGGCTCTTGCTGAAGATACACCTCACAGAGTACTTGAAAGTTGCAAATGTTGGAAATGGAATTGGGTCTAAGGTCCTCAGGGTGGAGTTTGAAAAAAATGAAGGACCTCTCTGAAGAATTTTGAACCGGGCGGTGAGGAGCCACGATTAATGTGGTCAGTGAAGACAATCACTTCTCCGTCTTTTGTATTGGGGCATTCTTCCTCCGGGTCAGGAGCACGATAATACATGACATTCTTCGAAGGAAGAAATCCAATGATGAAGAACTCCTTTAACCGTTCCTCCATTATGGACGAAGGGACCCAGTTACAGACGGTGGGTGTCTTTGATGGCATGATGAGCAGAGAGCTGAAAACTAGATAATAATATGCCGGTTCAGCCTACGGTCAGTTATAAAACAAGCAATGGCGGTTTAACTAAGGGCTAATGACATATAAGGAAAAGAGAGCCAGTGCGGTAAACCACCATGACTATAGATTCTTTCAGAAAGTGGATTCAGCTAAGTATTGGGACAAACAAGTTTCCCAAAGTGATTGATATTATTTCAGATCAAAAGGCTGTTTCAAAAAGGAAAATATTCTAGACCTAAAAACCTAGTACAGATGAGTTCGTCGATTATAAAGAAGCATCTATATAGGTAAAAGGGATCTACTGATATCAAAAATAAAATGCCAAACAGCTACCGCGTGAGTTATATCTCTTCTTTGGATCAAAAAGAAGTTGCGGAGAAGATCTACAGATGATCCATGGTGAACAGGTGAAGAACACCGAAGAACTTGCAAACCTAGAACAGATCTGGGTGTGTGAGAGAAGAAAACTTACGAGATGCAGGTCTGCCGCAAAGAATCGCCGCGTCCTCTGGTCGGACTCAGGGTAATGCAGCGGCCAAGCTTGATGACGACAATGAGAGTCGCGGCGGCGACGGAGCTCGAGTAGCGACGGAGGTTGCGAGAGGAAGAAGATGAGGAAGAAAGGAGAATGGGAAGGACCGGTCGCGTGCCTATTTATAAGGGCAAATGCGAACAGGCGGGCACGAAAATCAAGGAGACCCAATAATAATTATCCAACTGAACAGACGCCTCGATTCTTGGAAGGCATTAAAAAAATGAAAGATCCGTTGTAAGATGACCTCATGAAGGTTTTTTGTGTTTTCAAAATATGACGTCACGGCGGGGTACAGAAGTTTTTAGACAGAGGATAGGATTCTGACTAAGTGTTGAAGATTGACGAAGAACAAAGTTCAGAGTCAACCTGGGGCCTAATGTTGGGGATATTAATATCAGCTGAGACCCGCTCAGGAGGGGCCGGGTCAGCTTCAATGGCAGGTTATGCAACAAGTTCAGTAAACATCCAAGTTTGTAGTTTATTAAGTCTTATAGAAGGCCCAAAGGCCTGGGGCCGGCTTAAGGCCCGATATTGTAAAACGCCACATGTAAGGAAATACTTGTACAGAAAGACATGTAAAGAAAGTCACCGAGCCGGATACGATTATGAGCCGGCCGGGACTCTGTAGGCCACTTGGCGTCAACCTCTGTATATAAGGGGACGACCCGGTGGCGGTTTAGGGAAAGAGACAACAAGTCGATAACCAAGCCGGCGAGTTAAGCCTCTTGGTGATCGAAACCTCAGCAATACCAAACCCAACTAGACGTAGGATTTTACTTTCATCGTAAGGGGCCAAACTAGTATAAAGCTCTCTCGTGTCCTTTGTCCCGATTAACCGCTTTAAGCTTCCTATTGCGATGGCCCTACGACTAAGTCCTCGCTCTAGGACATCTGCCGTGACAATTCCACGACAGAATTGTCGTCCTTGAACGAACTCCTGGATTGCATCGCCGCTTTAGGGGTCGCTACAGACTACGATCAGATTGGGCTGAAACCTGATTAGAGAGAAATCAAATCTCCATCGATCACCCACCAGATAGCGATAGTAGAGGAGCAAAGCAACAACTCTCCCTCGATACTAAGGACAAACTATGTTCGGATCTCCGAGTTCGAAGAGCCGGACACTTGTCCGCGAAACGACATACCTTGTCCTCCGAACCCGGAATCAGGCGGTAGACCTGAGAAATCGGCCGATCTCCCGGAGCCTGAACTATTAAGCTCAGAAATTTCTCAAACTTCGGATCCCAAATTGGGTCAGGGTTCGGATTTAAATCCACCCACCCACCTAGATATGCACGACCTCACGTGCATAAAGCAACAGTCTCAGGAAACAGTCCATCACTTTTGGGCTAGATTCCTCCTTGTCAAAGATAAGGTTAAAGATTGCCGTGATGAAGACGCCATCTCAACATTCTGCAATAATTGCACGGACGAAGGAATCCTCAACGCCATCAACCGCCGTCACATATCACACTTCACTCACTTGGCAACCATAGTACGGAAGTTCTGCACAATGGAAAGCACCTGGAAAGCTCAGGGAGCTCATTGGGAACCACCGGTTTCCACTCAACCCCTCGTCAGGACAAAAAGGATGCACCCTCGCGGGGCGCCCGACCAAATAGTAAAGAAATCAAAACCCATTACGAGACGCGGAACCGTTCTGGACGGACGGCTCGATAGGCCATGCAAAATACACACAACACCGGATGCCATACCAACCCATAGCCTTAGAGCATGTTGGATACTCCGGCAAGTGGCCAAGAGAAGTGAGGATATCCTCACCAAGAACACCGCGGAGCAACTCCCCTCGGAACACGACGACCACAGAGTATTGACAGTCTTTGAGACTTTCACTTCAAACAATCGGTGCGAGAGAGCACTTCGTGACCTCGCCGAAGTCTGCCAAGTCGCAATAATAAATCCTTGGAACGACACGGCCATAACTTTCAACACCAGTGATGAACCAAAAATCCAGTCAGTCCGGACACCAGCCGCCTTGGTCCTCAATCCAATTGTGGATGGCTTTCGACTCACCAAAGTTCTCATGGACGGCGGCAGCGGATTGAACCTCATCTACGAGGATACACTCAACAAAATGGAAATAGAAAGAAACCGTATAAAGCAAAGTAGCACGACCTTCCGAGGAATCATTCCCACTCGGGAGGCACGATGCGTGGGAAAAATTACACTTGACATGGTATTCGGCACTCCGGAGAACTATCGGTCTGAAGAGATAAGCTTCCAAGTGGCCCCTTTCAACAGTGGATACCACGCCCTGTTGGGGCGAGACGCATTCACATGCTTTCAAGCCATACCCCATTATGGGTATATGAAGCTCAAGATGCCCGGGCCCAATGGTATTATCACTCTCGCTAGTCATCCGGATATAGCCCTCCACGCCGAAAACAAAACATCATCCTTGGCCCTCGAGGCACTATCTGAGGCCCTTGCGGCCGAAGAGTTAACCGTGCTGCGCTCGACGGTGGATAGGGACGACCTAATCCTTGACAAGCGCTTCAAATCCACCTCCTTCAAACCAGCAGACGAAATAGTCAAATTTCAAGTCCACCCAACGGACCCAAAGAAGATAGCATCCATCAGAGCACAGCTCGACTCAATGGTAGATGCCGCACTACGAGCGTTCCTACGTGAGAACTGGGACATATTCGCCTGGCACCCTTCTGATATGCCAGGAATCCCATGCAGGTTGGCCGAGCACAGCCTCAATATATTAAAGGGATATAAGCCGGTCAAGCAAACACTGTGGCGCTTTTCTGAACCTAAACGACAAGCTATGGGGGAGGAGCTAGCCAAGTTGATTGAGGCCGGATTCATCAGAGAAATAAAACACTTAGACCGGCTAGAAAACCTGGTGATGGTGCCAAAGAAGGATAAATCCTGGTGCCTGTGTGTCGATTTCAAATACCTCAACAAAGCTTGCCCTAAAGATCCCTTCCCCCTCCACCGCATCGATCAGATCATTGATGCTACTGCAGGACACGACTCACTGTGTTTTCTCGACGCATATTCCGGATACCATCAAATTAAAATGAAGGTGTCTGACCAAGCCGCAATGACATTCATTACACCATATGGGCCATTTTGCTTCAACACTATGCCCTTCGGGCTCAAAAATGCCGGAGCCACCTACCAACGCATGATTCAAACATGCCTGAAGAAACAAATCGGCAAGACAGTTGAAGCATATGTGGACGACGTCATCATCAAGACCAATCACGTCGAGTCATTAATAGATGACCTACGCCTCACATTCGACAACCTCCAGACATATGACTTTAAGCTCAATCCGAAAAATGTGTTTTCGGCATTCCCTCGGGAAAACTACTGGGCTTCATTGTTTCCAATAGAGGAATCGAAGCAAATCCAGCCAAAATCCGGGCTTTATCACAATTGGCCACACCAACAGACCTTAAACAGGTCTAAAAACTAGCCGGATGCGTGGCAACTTTAAGCCGCTTCATCTCCCGACTAGGAGAAAAAGCATTGCCACTTTATCGACTTATGTGACGCACCGACCACTTCGAGTGGACGGATGCAGCAATGGCCGGATTGGAAGAAATAAAGGCTCTTTTAGCAAGCAACCCAATCCTGGCTGCACCAAGCGTCGGCGAACCAATGTTATTATACATCTCTGCAACACACCAGGTGGTGAGTGTAGTACTCGTTGTCGAGCGAGAGGAGGACGGACACAAATTCCCGCTCCAGAAGCCAGTATACTATGTATCCACTGTCCTAACTCCATGCAAATACCGATACCCTCATTATCAAAAGATAGCATACGTGGTCTTCATGGCATCCCGGAAGCTACGACACTATTTTCAAGAGTGCTCGATCACGGTGGCTTCCGAAGTCCCACTGAATGACATAATAAACAACCGCGATGCCATGGGCCAGATTGCCAAATGGGCCATTGAGCTCCTTCCATTCGACATAACATATAAGCCGCACCGGGCCATCAAATCCCAAGTACTGGCATACTTCATCGCTGAATGGACAGAGGTTGAACTCCCTAAAGAGTACGACACATATTCCAACTGGGTCATGCACTTCGATGGTTCCAAAATGCTGGCGGGCTTAGGAGCGGGCGTTGTCTTAACGTCCCCCACTGGATATGCAGTTCAGTACATACTCCAAATATTATACACAGACTCCAACAACGCAGCCGAATACGACGCCTTATTGCACGGTCTTCGGATGGCTACCTCCATGGGCATACAACGCCTGGAAGTATGCGGGGACTCAAACCTCGCAATATCCCAGATAAATGGAGACTTTGATGCCAAAGATCCATAGATGGTGGCCTATCGTAACGTCGTACTCAAAATGTTGGCTCGGTTCGAGGGGCTCGAATTTCACCACGTGGCTCGAGAAAGTAATCAAGCGGCGGATGTCCTTGCTTGCATCGGCGCCAAGCGTGACCCCGTCCCACCTAACATCTTTCTGGAAAGGCTTTTCAAGCCATCCGTGGTGTGGCAAGGGGAGAGTGGCAACAACAGTTCGGATCCGACCATAACCCCAGATTCCGAACACACCGATATCGTCGGAGGCTCAGCCACCGAAATAACACCTTCGGCCCATCTCATCATGGCAGTCATTGCCCCATGGACCGAACCCTTCTTGGCTTACCTTAATAGGCGAGAGCTCCCTGAGGATCAGAATGAAGCCCACTGCATTTTTCATCATTCGAAAGCCTACAAGGTCCACGAAGGAGAGATCTACAAGAAAAGCGCTACAGGAGTACTTCAAAGATGTACCTCCGAGGAAGAGGGGCGGCAGCTCTTGGTTGAAATTCATGTCGGTCTCGGTGGTCACCACGCCGCAGCTCGGGCCCTTGTAGGCAAGGCCTTCCGTACAGGTTTCTATTGGCCGACGGCCCGAGCAGATGCGCAGGACCTTGTCCAACGTTGCGTCGGATGCCAGCCTTTTGCCAACGAAAGCCATATGCCACCCACTGCTCTACAGATAATCCCCATCACTTGGCCTTTCGCGGTTTGGGGGCTTGACATGGTTGGACCCCTTAAAAGAGGAAGCCATAAGAAAAAGTATCTGCTGGTCATGGTGGATAAATTCACTAAGTGGATAGAGGCCAAACCGGTTAAAACGGCCGAGGCCGGATCGGTGATAGACTTCATATCCGGCGTTGTGCACCTTTATGGTGTTCCACACAGCATCATCACCGATAACGACTCCAATTTTATAACTGATGAGGTGAAATCCTGGTGTGCTAATCTAGGCACTAAGCTCAATTACGCCTCCGTCTATCATCCGCAAACAAACGGTCAAGTCGAACGAGCCAATGGTCTTATTATGAGCGACATCAAACCCAGACTAGTGCGGTCTTTGAAAGAATCAAACAAGCACTGGGTTAAGGAGCTCGACTCCGTACTCTGGGGGATGTGGACCACGCCCAATCGCACTACCAGATATACACCTTTCTTCATGGTGTACGGCGCAGAGGCTGTGTTACCTTGTGACATTATTCATGACTCACCTCGAGTGCGCATGTACGAAGAGAGAGAGGCCGAGCTTGATCGGAAGGACAACTTAGATGCCCTGGAGGAGGAGCGCGACATTGCAAAAGCCCGTTCCGCATTTTATCAACAGCAAGACTACAGATATCAAAGCAGAGAAGTGTGGGCCAAGACTTATAATGTTGGCGAACTTGTTCTACGCTTGCCGGAGAAGAAAAAGGACAAACTTAAGCCCAAGTGGGAGGGTCCTTTCATCATCAACGAATTTCTCACGGGAGGAGCATACCGCTTGTGTGATGCATCAGACAATCGCCTAGAGCCGAACCCCTGGAACACGGCCAGACTCCGAAGATTCTATGCCTAGCGCCAAACTCTTCGTTTGTCTCCTTCTCCCTGTTGTTTTCATTATTTTCCCTCCTCTCTTTTAGCCTTTTCCTTTTTTCTCTTTTAGCCTTAAAGATTTCGTGCGGCTAAACCGTACACCTATGATGTACACATCCTTAAATGTGTACGCCCATTATACCTGGGGGCTTCTTGCACAGAAGCTTATTATTGTCATTTTTCAAGCATCAAGATCATCACATATGCGTTTTTTCCTCATATGTACCTTTTCTTCGCCATTATATGCATTGATATGACTTAAGTTTTGGCCAAGCTGGGTTGCCTGGCTCCTATGCTTATGCCCTACATTCCCGTTAGTTTGGCTAGGGCATAAAGGGAGCACCTCTGTGATTGTTACTGCCGGGTCATCCGGATGTGTACCTCATGAAGTAAATATGACCTAGAGGCAATAATAAAGTTGTTATTTATATTTCCTTATATCATGATAAATGTTTATTATTCATGCAAGAATTGTATTAACCGGAAACTTAGTACATGTGTGAATACATAGACAAACAAAGTGTCACTAGTATGCCTCTACTTGACTAGCTCGTTGAATCAAAGATGGTTGAGTTTCCTAACCATAGACATGAGTTGTCATTTGATTAACGGGATCACATCATTAGAGAATAATGTGATTGACTTGACCCATCTGTTAGCTTAGCATGATGATCGTTTAGTTTGTTGCTATTGCTTTCTCCATAACTATACATGTTCCTATGACTATGAGATCATGCAACTCCCGAATACCAGAGGAACGCTTTGTGTGCTACCAAACGTCACAACGTAACTGGGTGATTATAAAGGTACCCTACAGGTGTCTCCGATGGTATTTGTTGAGTTGGCATGGATCAAGATTAGGATTTGTCACTCCGATTGTCGGAGAGGTATCTCTGAGCCCTCTCAGTAATGTACATCACAATAAGCCTTGCAAGCAATGTAGCTAATGAGTTAGTTACGGTAAGTAGCATTACGGAACGAGTAAAGAGACTTGCCGGTAATGAGATTGAACTAGGTATTGAGATACCGACGATCGGATCTTGGGCAAGTAACATACCGATGACAAAGGGGGCAACGTATACCGTTATGCGGTTTGACCGATAAAGATCTTCGTAGAATATGTAGGAGCCAATATGAGCATCCAGGTTCCGCTATTGGTTATTGACCGGAGACATGTCTCGGTCATGTCTACATAGTTCTCGAACCCGTAGGGTCCGCATGCTTAACGTTTGGTGACGATCGGTATTATGAGTTTATGTGTTTTGATGTACCGAAGGTATTTCGGAGTCCTGGATTTGATCACGGACATGACGAGGAGTCTCGAAATGGTCGAGACGTAAATATCAATATATTGGAAGCCTATATTTGGACATCGGAATGGTTTTGAGTGGTTCAGGCATTTTTTTCGGAGTACCGGGAGGTTACTGGAACCCCGCGGGGAGTATATGGGCCTTAGTGGAATAGAGGAGAGGGAAGGGAAAAGAGGGAGGCGCGCCCCCCAAGCCCAATCCAAATTGGGAGGGGGCCGGCCCCCCTTTCCTTCCTCCCTCTCTCCTCCTTCCTTCCTCTCCTACTCCTACTTGAAGGGGGGAGGGGAATCCTACTCCCGGAGGGAGTAGGACTCCCCTAGGGTGCGCCATAGAGAGGGCCGGCCCTCCCCCTCCTCCACTCCTTTATATACGGGGGAGGGGGGCACCCCATGGACACACAAGTTGATCATTGATCTTTAGCCGTGTGCGGTGCCCCCCTCCACCATATTCCACCTCGGTAATATCGTAGCGGTGCTTAGGTGAAGCCCTGTTCCGGTAGGAACATCATCACCGTCATCATGCTGTCGTGATGACGAAACTCTCCCTCGAAGCTCTACTGGATCGTGATTTCGCGAGACGTCACCGAGCTGAACGTGTGCAGATCGCGGAGGTGCCGTACCTTCGGTGCTAGATCGGTCGATCATGAAGACGTCCGACTACATTAACCGCGTTGTCATAACGCTTCCGCTTACGGTCTACGAGGGTACGTAGATGATACTCTCCCCTCTCGTCTCTATGCATCACCATGATCTTGCGTGTGCGTAGGAGTTTTTTTTGAAATTACTGCGTTCCCCAACAATGGCATCCGAGCCAGGTTTACGCGTAGATGTTATATGCACAAGTAGAACACAAAGGAGTTGTGGGCGTGGGTATATACATATTGCTTGCCATCACTAGTTGATTCTTGATTCAGCGGCATTGTTGTATGAAGCGGCCCAGACCGACATTAGGCGTATGCTTACGCGAGACTGGTTCTACCGACGTGCTTCGCACACAGGTGGCTAGTGGGTGTCTGTTTCTCCAGCTTTAGTTGAATCGGATTCAATGAACGTGGTTCTTTCTGGAGATCAAAAAGCAATCACTATACCGCGTTGTGGTTTTTGATGCGTAGGTAAGAACGGTTCTTGCTCAGCCCGTAGCAGCTACATAAAACTTGCAACAATAAAGTAGAGGACGTGTAACTTGTTTTTGCAGGGCATGTTGTGATGTGATATTGTCAAGACATGATGCTAAATTTTATTGTATGAGATGATCATGTTTTGTAACACAGTTATCGGAAACTGGCAGGAGCCATATGGTTGTCGCTTTATTGTATGAAATGCAATCACCATGTAATTGCTTTACTTTATCACTAAGCGGTAGCGATAGTCGTAGAAGCAATAGTTGGCGAGACGACAACGATGCTTCGATGAATATCAAGGTGTCAAGCCGGTGACGATGGTGATCATGACGGTGCTTTGGAGATGGAGATCAAAGGCACAAGATGATGATGGCCATATCATATCACTTATATTGATTGCATGTGATGTTTATCCTTTATGCATCTTATTTTGCTTAGTTCGGCGGTAGCATTATAAGATGATCTCTCACTAAATTTCAAGGTATAAGTGTTCTCCCTGAGTATGCACCGTTGCTACAGTTCGTCGTGCCGAGACACCACGTGATGATCGGGTGTGATAAGCTCTACGTTCACATACAACGAGTGCAAGCCAGTTTTGCACACGCGGAATACTCGGGTTAAACTTGACGAGCCTAGCATATGCAGATATGGCGTCGGGACACTGGAGACCGAAAGGTCGAGCATGAATCATATAGTAGATATGATCAACATAGTGATGTTCACCATTGAAAACTACTCCATCTCACGTGATGATCGGACATGGTTTAGTTGATATGGATCACATGATCACTTAGATGATTAGAGAGATGTCTATCTAAGTGGGAGTTCTTAAGTAATTTGATTAATTGAACTTTAATTTATCTTGAACTTAGTACCTGATAGTATTTTGCATGTCTATGTTGTTGTAGATAGATGGCCCGTGCTGTTGTTCCATTAAATTTTAATGCGTTCATAGAGAAAGCTAAGTTGAAAGATGATGGTAGCAACTAAACGGTCTGGGTCCGTAACTTGAGGATTATCCTCATTGCTGCACAGATGAATTACGTCCTGGAAGCACCGCTAGGTGACAAACCCGCTGCAGGAGCAACGCAAGATGTTATGAACACTTGGCAGAGCAAAGCTGATGACTACTCGATAGTTCAGTGTGCCATGCTTTACGGCTTAGAACCAGGACTTCAACGACATTTTGAATGTCATGGAGCATATGAGATGTTCTAGGAGTTGAAGTTAGTATTTCAAGCAAATGCCCGGATTGAGAGATATGAAGTCTCCAATAAGTTCTACAGCTGCAAAATGGAGGAGAATAGTTCTGTCAGTGAACATATACTCAGAATTTCTGGGTACCACAACCACTTGACTCAACTGGGAGTTAATCTTCTTGATGATAGTGTCATTGACAGAGTTCTTCAATCACTGCCACCAAGCTACAAGAGCTTCGGGATGAACTATAATATGCAAGGGATGGATAAGACGATTCCTGAGCTCTTCGCAATGCTAAAGACTGCGGAGGTAGAAATCAAGAAGGCGCATCAAGTGTTGATGGTCAACAAGACCACCAGTTTCAAGAAAAAGGGTAAAGGGAAGAAGGGGAACTTCAATAAGAACAGCAAGCCAGTTGCTGCTCAAGTGAAGAAACCCAAGTCTGGACCTAAGCCTGGGACCGAGTGCTTCTAATGCAAAGGAACTAGTCACTGGAAGCGGAACTGCCCCAAGTATTTGGCGGAGAAGAAGGATGGCAAAGTGAAAGGTATAATTGATATACATGTTATTGATGTGTACCTTACTAATGCTCGCAGTAGTGCCTGAGTATTTGATACTGGTTCAGTTTCTAACATTTGCAACTCGAAACAGGGGCTACGGATTAAGCGAAGATTGGCTAAGGACGAGGTGACGATGCGCGTGGGAAATGGTTCCAAAGTCGATGTGATCGCCGTCGGCATGCTACCTCTACATATACCTTCGGGATTAGTATTAGACCTAAATAATTGTTATTTGGTGCCAACGTTGAGCATGAACATTATATCTGGATCTTGTTTGATGTGAGACGGTTATTCATTAAAATCAGAGAATAATGGTTGTTCTATTTATATGAGTAATATCTTTTATGGTCATGCACCCTTAATGAGTGGTCTATTTTTACTAAATCTTGATAGTAGTGATACACATGTCCATAGTATTGAAACCAAAAGATGCAGAGTTGATAATGATAGTGCAACTTACTTGTGGCACTGCCGCTTAAGTCATATTGGTGTAAAGCGCATGAAGAAACTCCATTCTGATGGACTTCTGGAATCACTTGGTACTTGAGAACCATGCCTCATGGGCAAGATGACTAAAACTCCGTTCTCCGGAACAATGGAGCGAACAACAGACTTATTGGAAATCATACATACTGATGTATGTGGTCCAATGAACATTGAAGCTCGCGGCGTATATTGTTATTTTCTCACCTTCACAGATGATTTGAGCAGATATGGGTATATCTACTTAATGAAACATAAGTCTGAAACATTTGAAAAGTTCAAAGAATTTAAGAGTGAAGTGGAAAATCATCGTAACAAGAAAATCAAGTTTCTATGATCTGATCGTGGAGGCGAATATTTGAGTTATGAGTTTGGACTTCATTTGAAACAATGCGGAATAGTTTCGCAACTCACGCCACCTGGAATACCACAATGTAATGGTGGGTCCGAACGTCGTAATCACACTTTACTAGATATGGTGCAATCTATGATGTCTCTAACTGATTTACCGCTATCGTTTTGGGGTTACGCTTTAGAGACAGCTACATTCACATTAAATAGGGAACCATCTAAATCCGTCGAGACCACACCTTATGAACTGTGGTTTGGAAAGAAACCCAAGTTGTCGTTTCTTAAAGTTTGGGGCTGCAATGCTTATGTGAAAAAGCTCCAACCCGATAAGCTCGAACCCAAATCGGAGAATTGTGTCTTCATAGGATACCCAAAGGAGACTGTTGGGTACACCTTCTATCACAGATCCGAAGGCAAGATATTCGTTGCTAAGAATGGATCCTTTCTAGAGAAGGAGTTTCTCTCGTAAGAAGTGAGTGGGAGGAAAGTAGAACTTGATGAGGTAATTGTACCTTCTCCCTTATTGGAAAGTAGTTCATCAATGAAATCAGTTCCAGTGATTCCTACACCAGTAAGTGAGGAAGCTAATGATGATTGTCGGTGTCAAAACCGACGAATCTCGGGTAGGGGGTCCCGAACTGTGCATCTAGGCCGGATGGTAACAGGAGGCAAGGGACACGAAGTTTTACCCAGGTTCGGGCCCTCTCGATGGAGGTAAAACCCTACGTCCTGCTTGATTAATATTGATGATATGGGTAGTACAAGAGTAGATCTACCACGAGATCGAGGAGGCTAAACCCTAGAAGCTAGCCTATGGTATGATTGTTGATGTGTATGTTGTCCTACGGACTAAAACCCTCCGGTTTATATAGACACCGGATAGGGTTAGGGTTACATAGAGTCAGTTACAATGGTAGGAGATCTGTATATCCGTATCGCCAAGCTTGCCTTCCACGCCAAGGAAAGTCCCTCCCGGACACGGGACGAAGTCTTCAATCTTGTATCTTCATAGTCCAGGAGTCCGGCTGAAGGTATAGTCTGGTCATCCGGAAACCCCCTAATCCAGGACTCCCTCAGTAGCCCCTGAACCAGGCTTCAATGACGACGAGTCCAGCGCACATATTGTCTTCGGCATTGCAAGGCGGGTTCCTCCTCCAAGTACTTTATAGAAGATTTTGAACACAAAGATAGTGTCCGGCTCTGCAAAATAAGTTTCCACATATTGCCATAGAGAGAATAATATTTACACAAGTCTAATCTGCTGACGTATTCCGTAGTGCGACATCACACCACGGCCAAGCTTTTATTCGAACCGTTTTACTGTCCCATCTCAGCGCGTTATGCGAGGCGGTTTCCTTGGCACGTCCAGTTAAAGCAGAGATCGTGTCCCCTTATCCCGGGATTCTCATCGATACGGGCGTGGGTAACCCAACCGCTTCTAGGACTCCTAGATTATAGGCAAGTCCAAACGGACACGGAGAGGACGCTTGATATTCACCCTCTTTATAAAGGGGACAAGGCTTTTATTTTTCCATCCCGTGCTCAATTGAATCCTTCCCGCACCTCAAGCTCAAACGCCCGAAGTTCAGGTCAGGCGCCCCGAACCTTCAGTCATGTCCCGATCTAGCCTTCAAGGCCGATGGATGCCTTCCACCATCACGGAAGAAGACATCAAGAAGTTGAGGGAGGCCAGATATCTGACCGCCGAGATTTTGCGTCGGCTGCCTCCCCGAGGGCAGGCCGTTCCCACCCCCGAACCCAACGAGAACGTCGTGTTCGTCTCCCACTTCCTCCGAGGTCTAGGCCTTGCTTTGGATCCTTTCGTCAGGGGTCTGATGTTTTATTATGGGCTAGACTTCCATGATCTAGCTCCGGACTCTTTTCTTCATATCACGACATTCATTGTCGTGTGTGAGGCCTTCCTCCGGGTCACCCCTCACTTTGGCCTCTGGCTCAAGACCTTTGAAGTGAAGCCGAAGATGATCGAGGGGCAACATGCAGCGTGTGGAGGTGCCTCAATACGCAAGATGGCAGGAGCTCTGTGGCCCAAAGGTTCCATCCCAGAGGTGTCTGAATTGTGGCAACAGGAGTGGTTCTACATCACGGCTCCTAGAAGTGCCAAGTGGGTGGCCGCCCCTGTTTTCCGCTCGGGCCCTCCATCACAACTGATGTCATGGATCAGCAGAGGCCTGAGCTAGGGGCCAGCCAAGGACGTGCCTATACTGCAAAGCCGCATTCGAGATCTCTTCAATGGAGATTTTAGTTTGGTTGCGGTAATACAAGTTATGTTGGTTCGTCAAGTCCAGCCTTGCAAACGCCGGCCTCTTCGCCTATGGGAGTTCAATCCCGAGGGACCGCGTGTCATTCAAAATTTTCTCGGCCTGACGCATGAGGAGATGTACAAGTCATTCTTTGGACCTCAGGTGGAGTGTCCGGAAATCTCCGAGGACGTGGGCCTGAGCAGTAACCGTGCCGCCGAACAGGTAAGGCATCTTCCGGCCGAACATACTATCTCTCCTTTGTTACGAAGTTGTATATGAGAGTTTGCTTTTTGACCAGGACTGGTTAACAAAGGCGAAGTTGATTCGGTGTTCGGCCCCCCTCCCTGAGGGTTTGGAAAATCCGGTATTGGAAAAGATGCTCCAGACTACACCTTGCCCGGAGCCCTTGAAGGAAGATACTGTGGAGGATAATGCGGGCGGACGCGGGCCCCCAACGCTGCCCATTCTAGCTGAGGGAGCGAGCGTTTGCAAGAGGGAAGGCGACCAGAAGAGGAAAAGGACTGCGCCGGGGATCCGGAAGCCGAAGCTTCCAAACGGGAGAAGAAGTCTCCCACAGAGGGTCCTTCCTTGGGGGGCACCGTTGCCGCACAAAGTCCGCGGGGGGGATCAATTCTCCCGCGAGTCGTAAGTGACCCGAAATACTTTAATAGTACATATATGCCATCTTTTTCTTCTGAGGAGATAACCACTGCATATATTTTTGCAGTTCGGGCCTCAGCCCCTCTCAGATGAGCTCATCTTCGGGGGATCTTCTTCCAAAGATGATGGAGAGCGAAACGCCTCCTCCGAACTCCTCCACTCCGGAAGCGGGCGATCCTGAAGTGTCGTCACGGAGGGCCTCTCCGAGTCCGGTGAGGCCAGAAGATAATCCCATTGATCCCCGAAGCTCCCAATGTCCGGCTCCCGAAGAGAGAAGACAAAAGAGTCCAACACCATCTAGTGTGCAATCGGATGTTCTGAGGGAGTTGGTGGGGCAAGCGGCCATCTCAGATGAACACCCTGTGCTGATGAATACGGTGATGGAGAGAATATCGTCCGCTGAAAGCGGATTGCATGAAGCTTTTATGAGTCTACTGACAGGCTTTGAGGTACGTAAAAGAATGTATGATAATCCTGCACATGCTAGGTGTGCTGTGTGTAGGTAGTAGCCCCTGAGACTCTGGTTGTCGTCGGAAACGACGACGAACAGAGGATCATATTCCCAGGAAATAACCATACTGCCTTTATGTGCAGGTGATGGAAGCTCCGGTGGCTAGCCGGACTAGCGAGTTTGCCCATTTAGAATGGCAGTTGGATGCGGCAGACGCCGACATCAAGCTTGTTAACAAAAGGCTTGATGAGGCACAGGGTAAGTGTCAATATCTGGTAAACGCCACATAGGAAGAGCAGGATGATGCCAGTATCTTAAATATGTTGTGACTGCAGATGGAGCTGGCACTATTGAAGCCTTGCGGGCAGAACTTGCCCGAGCCAAGGAACAAGCGAGGTTAGGTAATGCGGCTGCTGTGAGGGTGGCCGAAGAGTTGCAAGTCGAGAGGGCCGCGCATAGAGAGACCCGAGACAAGATGGCCAAGATGGCTATAGAATTAAAAGCCGCCGCCGACCATTGCCGGGTTCTTGAAAAGGAAAACCAAGCGAAGGCATCGGACCTTGAGAAGGCCGCTGCGATGAAAAAGGATCTCCTCTCTGCTATGAGGGCAAAGAAGGAGGAGCTGCGGGATGCCGGGGATATTGTAGCTGGAAAATCCTTTATGTTGCGGAGGAAATTCGGAGATCCACGGTATGGCCCTCTGGATCGGCTGTGGAGTTCGGAGGATGCGTATATGGATTTGGCGGCGAGTGCTGCCGATGCGGCCAAGTACTTCCAGGGTCATACGGACCATGGAGTAGACCAGCTGTTTTGGAGGCAATTCCATTCTCCCGAGCGTCCACTTTCATTGACTGACCAATTAGCCGAGTGGGCCGAACTAAATAGGTTGTCCGAACTCTCTATGAGGTCTGTTGTGGATCAGCTATGGCCGGGAAGGCCAAAACCGAACAGCTATTTCAGCTTGGTGCAGCAGGTCCTTGACGTGGTGCCGCGTATTGATGCGATGAGGAGGTCGGCGTGCATAGAGGGCGCACGGATGGCCTTTGCCCATGTTAAGGCATATTGGGCGGAGATGGATGCTACCAATGTTGCAGCGCGGGATTCGGCTATAAGTCGAAAGGCTGCCGAGCACTACTTTGAAGAAGTTCTTGAGGGTGCCCGTCTGATAGAGACCCAGTGCTCAAAAAATATTATGTTTGAGTGATATGTAATCTCATTGTAAGCGAAATGCTTTTATAAATTTTTATAAGGCTATTTTTATACTTTTGCCTGAAAGTAATATGATGCCTCTTGGGCGGCCGTTTATGTATACATGTGTATAACCTGAAAGATTGCAGCCGTCGGCTTCAACCCTCACGCATATGATGCGGATGTTCTCGCAAAAACACGCATTCACACTTAACCCAACGTCTTGGTCCTATTAAGGAGGTGATAGCGGAACGAGCGAGGCAACCGGACTATAATGATTTAGCACTTTCACTTAGCCATAGGAGTTTGACAGTGGGGCTACTAGATAGCCCCTGGTGGCTCCGCACTCTCCCGAACTCAGGGTGCGTACATGCCTGGCCGGTAAACGACCCTTCATTAAGGCGGAGGAATTCTAACATTCCCACAGGTCATCGAGTGGTTGACCAGTCTCACGCTATATCATGACAGTCAGTTTTCGGCTTTCTCTACTGAGTTGCTCGTCCGGATGAACCAGGGCACAATTGCAGCAGTTCTCCTGGTGCTACCTTAGCCGGTAAGGCGGAACATAAGGCACCAAAACACAGGAGCTGGGCAAACCCAACATTTGACCAAAGACAATGATTCGGAGCTGATGCATATAGGGCCAAACTCGCAACGCCGAACACTCCCTAAGGTATTCGGTCTTTGTGGTATAAACCGGGCCTTAATAGTGGCCTTTATAAGAAGCCCCGTGTGTCCAGGCACGTGCATTGTTCTAGCGTGGCCACATGCCAAGACGTCAGCATCCTTCTCAACGGTGGATATGTATCAACAAGAGACAGTAAAAAAGGTTTACACAGGGTCTTAATCTAAAAAGAATCCTTGGAGCGGGTCCCTGCTGCACGTCTGCGCCTGTGTCTCCGTTGTGCTGTATCCTGGATGGGTGTAGCACGATGATCGTCTGTAAAAGAGAGGAGGTTAAGTGAAAAAGTTGTCGTGCAAAAGGATAGTTTTCAAAGAAACCATGTATAATTCAAGACGATAAGAAATTGTCACTTGTCTGTGCGTTGAGCCCCTTGTTTTGACAAATAGGGGTGTGACCATTTATTTCCGTATACATAGCGGCACCGGACTTTATTAGTTGTATCTGAGGTCTTGACGACCTATTGGATTCTTTCGCTTGTCCGGGCGCCTTTAGTATGCGGCGTCCAAGGCAGCCTCAATCTCTTCGGCGCGCAGAGATCGCTTGATATTTCCATGCACTGTAATGATGCCACGTGGACCGAGCATCTTGAGTGTGAGGGAGGCGTAGTGTGGTATTGCATTAAAGCAAGCGAAAGCTTCGCGTCCGAGCAGTGCTTGATAGCCACTTTGAAACGGGGCGATGTGGAAAGTTAAATGCTCGCGACGGAAGTTATCGGGGGAGCCGAATATAACTTGTAGTAGGAGGGAGCCCGTACAACGAGCCCCTGGGCTCGGCGTTACTCCTTTAAAGGTAGTATTGCTATGGTGAATTTGTGTTGGGTCTAACCCCATCCCGCGGATTGTATCCTGATATATTAGGTTTAGGCTACTGCCGCCGTCCATCAAGATTCTTGTGAAGTGATATCCGCCAATTACTGGGTCTAGTACCAGGGCAGCCCATCCTGCGTGTCGGATACTTGCTGAGTAATCGCGATGGTCGAAAGTGATCGGTTGAGATGACCAGTGGCAGGACTTCGTGGTTGAGATGACCAATCGCCAATTACTGGGTATATTTTCCTGAGAGTGCCGCGTTGTTTTTTCCCCTTGATTACGTGTAACACGTTTGCTGTTTTGACTTCTGGTGGAAATTTCTTTTGTTCCCCCGTGTCTTGCTTGGGGGGCTCGTCCTCGTCTTCACTTGGTGTATCCTCCCCCTTGTGTACGGCGTTGAGCTTGCCGGACTGCTTGAAGACCCAACATTCTCTGTGGGTATGATTAGCAGGTTTACCAGGGGTACTATGAATCTGACATACTTGGTCCAGAATTTTGTTGAGGCTGGACAATTCATCCCTGGTGCCTTTAGGGGCGGCTTTTGTCCTGGCTGAGAGCTTTTGAATCCGGCATTTACTGCTGTGCCCTTCGTGATGTCTTCTTTATTCCGGCATTTGTTATTGCTGTTGCGCCGTGATTTCCCGTTTCCATCTCTAACTTCAGATGTACTGGGGTCGCTGTGCTGCATCTGGCTAACTAGCTGTCCTCTCCCGCGCAAAAGCGGGTCATGAGGTTTGTTAATGCGGCCATCGTTCTCGGCTTATTTTGGCTGAGGTGTCTGGCGAGCCATTCGTCACGGACGCTATGCTTGAAAGCTGCTAAGGCTTCGGCGTCCGGACAGTTGACAATCTGGTTCTTTTTAGTAAGAAACATGTTCCAAAGCTTTCGGGCTGACTCTCTGGGCTGTTGAGTTATATGACTCAAATCGTCCGCATCCGGAGGTCGGACATAAGTCCCTCGAAAATTTGCCCGAAAGGCGTCTTCGAGCTCTTCCCAACTTCCAATGGAGCTTTCGGGGAGGCCTTTGAGCCAGTGACGAGCTGGCCCTTTGAGCTTGAGGGGTAGGTACTTGATGGCGTGGAGATCATCTCCTCGAGCCATATGGATATGAAGGATGTAGTCCTCAATCCAGACCCCAGGGTCTGTTGTTCCGTCGTATGCCTCTATGTTTACGGGCTTGAATCCCTCTGGAAATTCATGGTCCAGCACCTCATCGGTGAAACATAGGGGGTGTGCGGCACCCCTGTAGCTGGGTGTACCGCGTTGTTCAGATGTTTGTTGTGTTGCATTGTATGTTGGGGCGCGCTTGCGTGGTCCATAGATGGATCTGGTTGCGCCGTCCTTTGGGTGCGAGCCCTCGCATGGGTCGCGTATTGTATTGTGAGCGGCATTGTATGCCGCTCTGTGTTGGTAGAGTGGTCGTCTATCCGACCAGGTGGCTGCTTTGATATTTGGTTGTGGGGGTTCTGAGGCCTCCTCATCGAATTCGGGTAGCAGCTTCCGCTTTGGGTAGCTTTTGAAAGGGAGATTGTCGCCGTACCTTGCTGCAGTGCTGAGTATTTTATTCCATCTGAATTGGAGTGTGTCTTGCGCGGTCTTGAGCCTTTGTTTCTGCTTTTTCAGGCTCCTCGCGGTGGCAACAAGCCTTTTACGGGCAGTCTGTTGCTCCGGGTGTTTGTCCGGCGTTATGTCGTCCGGACCATTATCCTTGATAGGATTTGTTTGTTCGGTTTGATTATCCGGATTGCCGTTGTCCGGCAGCGATTCGCCCTGCTCCAGCGCTGGGTCTGCGTGATCGCTATTTCTGTCGAGGCGGGATTTGGGGCGGCGTTTGCGTCGCCGCTTTGACTGCTTTTCGAGGGAACAAGCCTTCGGTGTGTCCTTCCGCTCCTCGTCGTCATCTTTTGTTGCGTCCACCATGTATACGTCATATGACGAGGTGGCGTTCCAGGGCCCAATAGGCGCTGGTTCTTCATCGTCTCCTTCATCAGCATCCATACCGTCGATGTCTTCGGAGTCGAAGTCGAGCATGTCGGTTAAATCGTCGACAGTGGCTACAAAGTGGGTGATGGGTGGGCTTTGAATTTTTTCATCGTCCGCATCCCGATATCGCTGACCGTAGTCCGGCCAGGGATCTCCTGATAAAGAGAGAGACTTTAGTGATTTTGTAATATCGCCGAAGGGCGAGTGCTGAAAGATGCCCGCAGCGATAAACTCCATGATCGGCGCCCAATCGGATTCGATTGGCAGAGGCGTGAATGGTTCGGAGTCCGGAGAGGAGTCCGACTCCTTGGAATCATGAGTCTTGCGGAGTGCGGGGCTGGTGTTTGGCTCAATCGCCGTTGGGGTCGCAGCCCCCGAGGCGACATCCAACCGCCCATCCTCGATCGGCGCAGTTGGCTCCGAATTAAGGGTCGGAGCTGATGCAGGTGCGGCCTCCAGGGCACTGTTCGGCGGCAGAGCTAGATCATGCTCATCGTGACAGTGCGGCGTGCTCGGCAGTGGCTCGAATCCGTCGAAGATCAAGTCCCTCAGATGTCAGCCGTGTAGTTTAAACTTCCAAACCTGACCTGACGGCCAGGGGCGTAGCTTTTGATCTGCTCCAGACGGCCAAGCGAATTGGCCCGCAGTGCGAAGCCACCGAAGACGAAGATCTGTCCGGGGAGGAAGGTCTCACCCTGGACTGCATCGCTATCAATGATCGTAGGAGCCATCGAGCCTGACGGCGATGACACAGAGGAACTCTCAATGAAAGCACCAATGTCGGTGTCAAAACCAGCGGATCTCGGGTAGGGGGTCCCGAACTGTGCGTCTAGGCCGGATGGTAACAGGAGGCAAGGGACACGAAGTTTTACCCAGGTTCGGGCCCTCTCGATGGAGGTAAAACCCTACGTCCTGCTTGATTAATATTGATGATATGGGTAGTACAAGAGTAGATCTACCACGAGATCGAGGAGGCTAAACCCTAGAAGCTAGCCTATGGTATGATTGCTGATGTGTATGTTGTCCTACGGACTAAAACCCTCCGGTTTATATAGACACCGGATAGGGTTAGGGTTACATAGAGTCGGTTACAATGGTAGGAGATCTGTGTATCCGTATCGCCAAGCTTGCCTTCCATGCCAAGGAAAATCCCTCCCGGACACGGGACAAAGTCTTCAATCTTGTATCTTCATAGTCCAGGAGTCCGGCTGAAGGTATAGTCCGGTCATCCGGACACCCCTAATCCAGGACTCCCTCAATGATGATCATGAAACTTCTGATCAAGTTGCTACCAAACCTCGTAGGTCAACCAGAGTAAGATCCGCACCAGAGTGGTACGGTAATCCTATTCTGGAAGTCAGATTACTTGACCATGACGAACCTACAAACTATGAGGAAGCGATGATGAGCCCAGATTCCGCAAAATGGCTTGAGGCCATGAAATATGAGATGGGATCCATGTATGAGAACAAAGTATGGACTTTGGTTGACTTGCCCGATGATCGGCATGCCATAGAGAATAAATGGATCTTCAATAAGAAGACTGACGCTGACGGTAATGTTACTATCTACAAAGCTCAACTTGTTGCAAAAGGTTTTCAACAAGTTCAAGGAGTTGACTATGATGAGACCTTCTCACCCGTAGCGATGCTTAAGTCCGTCCGAATCATGTTAGGAATTGCCGCATTTTATGATTATGAAATTTTGCAAATGGATGTCAAAACTGTATTACTTAATGAATACCTTAAAGAAGAGTTGTATATGATGCAACCATAAGGTTTTATCGATCCAAAAGGTGCTAACAAAGTGTGCAAGCTCCAGCGATCCATTTATGGACTTGTGCAAGCCTCTCAGAGTTGGAATATATGCTTTGATAGTGTGATCAAAGCATATGGTTTTATACAGACTTTTAGAGAAGCCCGTATTTACAATAAAGTGATTGGGAGCTCCGTAGCATTTATGATATTATATGTAGACGACATATTGTTAATCAGAAATGATACTGAATTTCTGAATAGCATACAAGGATACTTGAATAAGAATTTTTCAATGAAAGACCTCGGTGAAGCTGCTTATATATTGGGCATCAAGATCTATAGAGATAGATCAAGATGCTTGATTGGACTTTCACAAAGCACATACCTTGATAAAGTTTTGAAGAAGTTCAAAATGGATCAGGCAAAAAAGGGTTCTTGCCTGTGTTACAAGGTGTGAAGTTGAGTCAGACTCAATGCCCGACCACTGCAGAAGATAGAGAGAAAATGAAAGGTGTTTCCTATGCTTCAGCCATAGGCTCTATCATGTATGCAATGCTGTGTACCAGACCTGATGTGTGCCTTGCTATAAGTTTAGCAGGGAGGTACCAAAGTAATCCAGGATTGGATCACTGGACAGCGGTCAAGAACATCCTGAAATACCTGAAAAGTACTAAGGATATGTTTCTCGTATATGGAGGTGACAAAGAGCTCGTCGTAAATGGTTACGTTGATGCAAGCTTTGACACTGATATGGATGACTCTAAGTCACAAACCGGATACTTTTTTTAGTAAATGGTGGAGCTGTTAGTTGGTGCACTTCCAAGCAGAGCGTCGTGGTGGGATCTACGTGTGAAGCAAAATACATAGCTGCTTCGGAAGCAGCAAATGAAGGAGTCTGGATGAAGGAGTTCATATCCGATCTAGGTGTCATACCTAGTGCATCGGGTCCAATGAAAATCTTTTGTGAGAATACTGGAGCAATTGCCTTGGCAAAGGAATCGAGATTTCACAAGAGAACCAAGCACATCAAGAGACGCTTCAATTCCATTCGCGATCAAGTCAAGGAGGGAGACATAGAGATTTGCAAGATACATATGGAGCTGAATGTTGCAGACCCATTGACAAAGCCTCTCTCATGAGCAAAACATGATCAACACCAAGACTCCATGGGTGTTAGAATCATTACTGTGTAATCTAGATTATTGACTCTAGTTCAAGTGGGAGACTGAAGGAAATATGCCCTAGAGGCAATAATAAAGTTGTTATTTATATTTCCTTATAATCATGATAAATGTTTATTATTCATGCTAGAATTGTATTAACTGAAAACTTAGTACATGTGTGAATACATAGACAAACAAAGTGTCACTAGTATGCCTCTACTTGACTAGCTCGTTGAATCAAAGATGGTTGAGTTAGTTGTCATTTGGTTAACGGGATCACATCATTAGAGAATGATGTGATTGACTTTGACCCATCCGTTAGCTTAGCATGATGATCGTTTAGTTTGTTACTATTGCTTTCTCCATAACTATACATGTTCCTATGACTATGAGATCATGCAACTCCCGAATACCGGAGGAACACTTTGTGTGCTACCAAACGTCACAGTGTAACTGGGTGATTATAAAGGTGCTCTACAGGTGTCTCTGATGGTATTTGTTGAGTTGGCATGGATCAAGATTAGGATTTGTCAGTCCGATTGTCGGAGAGGTATCTCTGGGCCCTCTCGATAATGTCCATCACAATAAGCCTTGCAAGCAATGTAGCTAATGAGTTAGTTACGGGATGTAGCATTACGGAATGAGTAAAGAGACTTGCCGGTAACGAGACTGAACTAGGTATTGAGATACCGACGATCGAATCTCGGGCAAGTAACATACCGATGACAAAGGGAACAACGTATACCATTATGCGGTTTGACCGATAAAGATCTTCGTAGAATATGTAGGAGCCAATATGAGCATCCAGGTTCTGCTATTGGTTATTGACCAGAGACATGTCTCGGTCATGTCTACATAGTTCTCGAACCCGTAGGGTCCGCACGCTTAACGTTCGATGACGATCGGTATTATGAGTTTATGTGTTTGATGTACCAAAGGTAGTTCGGGGTCCCGGATTTGATCACGGACATGACGAGGAGTCTCGGAATGGTCAAGACGTAAAGATTGATATATTGGAAGCCTATATTTGGACATCGGAATGGTTCCGAGTGGTTCGGGCATTTTTCCAGAGTACCGGGAGGTTACCCGAACCCCCCGGGGAGTATATGGGCCTTAGTGGAATAGAGGAGAGGGAAGGGAAAAGAGGGAGGCGTGCCCCCCAAGCCCAATCCGAATTGGAGGGGGCGGCCCCCCTTTCCTTCCTCCCTCTCTCCTCCTTCCTTCCTCTCCTACTCCTACTTGGAAGGGGGGAATCCTACTCCCGGAGGGAGTAGGACTCCCCTAGGGCGCGCCATACAGAGGGTCGGCCCTCCCCCTCCTCCACTCCTTTATATATGGGGGAGGGGGCACCCCATGGACACACAAGTTGATCATTGATCTTTAGCCGTGTGCGGTGCCCCCCTCCACCATATTCCACCTCGGTAATATCGTAGCGGTGCTTAGGTGAAGCCCTGTTCCGGTAGCAACATCATCACCGTCATCACGCCGTCGTGCTGACGAAACTCTCCCTCAAAGCTCTACTGGATCATGAGTTCGCTGGACGTCACCGAGCTGAACGTGTGCAGATCGCGGAGGTGCCGTACCTTTGGTGCTAGATCGGTCGATCGTGGAGGCGTACGACTAGATCAACCGCATTGTCATAACGCTTCCGCTTATGGTCTACGAGGGTACGTAGACGATACTCTCCTCTCTCGTTGCTATGCATCACCATGATCTTGCGTGTGCGTAGGAATTTTTTTGAAATTATTGTGTTCCCCAACACCTCAGACTGGGTGAAGCCGAAAGCTAGCATTCTTAAGGGAATATTCGGTCAGCGGACTAAAGTCGTTTTTACATTTCTTCCACTATGAACCCCCAGATGTTACTTATACTGTGATCTTCTCAATCACAGTTCGGGCATGCACATTAGCGCATGTATACCCAGGGAAAGGAACCCTTAACGGAACTATTCTCTCTGGAAGATGCTTCTTACGATCACAGTGTAATATAACATAGCTAGCCGGATACAACTTGTCTGTTCAAGCAACTATGACCCCTACGCCTGGTTTCTGCGCATACCCCGGTCTATTTTGTCGCTCAGTTATTTGGAAACACTCCGCACCTTCGGGTCCGGAGGTCGAAGCGAAAAGGTCAGCCATGACAAACGTTTTACAATCCGACTAGGGACGAATATGTCCAGGAAATTACATAGTCACTTAGACTCAAAAATTTCCTCCTCTATACCGTCTAACAGGCTGTCTAGCTTACAATCATGTTGGGAATATTTGGCGGCCACTTCTACTTGGTCATACACCAAATTAACGGGAATTTCTTTCCCATCTGACCCTAGAGGTCCGACCCGAGCCATATGATTTGGATCAAGCTTGGTATACCGTGTTTTTACCATGGCCCAGGCCTCTCGTGCACCTTCCCGGCAGGCTGATATCTTCCATAATCAAATACGCCACCGTGCCCCTTTGAACAGTTCCACGAGCTCCGTCATACCTCCTGGAGGAGAGGCAGATGGCCATAAAGCCTTGGCAACACTCCGCATTGCTTGCCGAACTCGCTCATGCATCTGGGACAACTCTTGTAGCAGGTCGCCTTGAGATCCGGACATTTCCTCTTCGGGACGGCCAGTCAGCATACCTGCAGACATAAATCTGTCGGTTCCAGCCCTCACTGAATTATAGGAAGGCGAATTTGAAGAGCATACTAAATATGTCGCCTTGTAGCCTCCTATTCTCCTTGACGGCGCCAGCTAGCCGGGCTCGAACATCTTTCAGTTCTTCGCCCAGTTGGGTATGGGAATCCTGCAACTTGTTCTTCTCATCCCTGACCCGCGTCAGCACACATTCGCCTGCCGCATGTTGTCTTTTGGCCTCTTGTTCACCATCCTGGGCTTCCTTCAGTTTCCCTCTCAGTTTCTCTACTGATTCTGTCAGCAGAAATATAACAGTATTAATACAGCTGGTATTTGATTATACCTTTTTCTGACGGGGAGAAGCATTACCAGGACGTGCCTCCTTGGATTTTTCCAATTCGGGGTAGCTGCAGTTAGCTGAGTCTGACACTTTGCCAGCTCTTGAGACAGCAAGCTATTCTTCTCCATAAGTGCCTGATTATACAATGATCCTTTAATCAGTTGTATCAACTACTTTAAGTCTCGGGGGCTACAGGTATATGATTATTAAATCTACACTTACTCGCATATCTTTTAGATGCTGGTCCGTGGCTCTGGCAACTCCATCCTGAGCAGCTCGGATGTACGCATCGGCCGAGTTGAAGGCATCGGACGCCTCCTTTGAAAAGCCGGGGTCACGGAGAACAGCCCTCCAACGACGATGATTCATGGCGCTCTCCACTTCAGAGTTCGTGATGGACATATCGTCTGAATCCTTTGCGGAAGGAGAGTCCGTCGCCACTCCCGTGTCAGCCCCCGTCCTCAGGGCAGGGTCTGGAACCTGACTAGTGGAGGCACGACCGGTAGGATCCCCGAACATAGTCCGGCGGACACTTTTCCTGATAGAATGCGATGGATGACATCATGATTTGATGTGGCGACCAGGAAGTGTATCTTTAAAGAAAGCCTTACCTCTTTGATGAAGGTTCCGCCGTATTATCGTTTGCCTTTCTCTTTGAAGACGTGCTCGGCGTGGGAGCCGTCTCCTCGGAGATGCTTCTGGTGCGCATTGCGGCGTCGAGCGCCTCCCCTTCAGAGCATGAAATAGTGCGGTGGGTGAGGCATAATAAAGAAGCTCTTTCGAAGAAGGTGTCTGTTAAAATTACTTACATGCGAAGCAGGGAGGAGGCCTAGATAATCGGCAATGATGGGCACTTCCGTACCATCATAGCTCGTCTAGTAGAACACTCCATTTTCAAGCTCCACAAATATGTCTGAATCCTCTTCTAATCTAGGGTCAAGGTCCCGGTTGTGGCCCTTCGGCTAGGGGTGGGGCTATGGATCCCCTCAATAGCCTTCCGCCATTCCTGTTGCGTGTGGATAGGTTACTATCCATTAGAAATGATTCAGGGAGAGGATTGAGTAAAATGGTGGAATTGGAACTTACCCAGCTAGGAGGATTATACATGGAAAATCCATCTCGACATTGGAGATGAGTGAACTCCTCCTTCTCCCCTTTGTACAGTTCGGCCAATATTTTGGCCAAAGCAGTGGGAGTTTTCGGACCTTTCCGACCGCAGCGTAAGGCGTCATCTTCCCCACTATAGTTCCACATGGGAAGCCCTCTATATTGGAGTGGTTGGACCCCCCGCACTATGGAGATTGCCATTACCTCGATGATTGATAATATGGACTGGGTGAGTGTCTTAATCTTGCCCATCAACTGACTGACTTTCGTGCTATCCTCCTCCTCGAGGCTCCGAGGGCACCAGTTGTGGCATTTCTTCAACGGAGCACTTGAAAATTCGGGGAGACCCATTCAGACTGGGTCAGGAAGAGCGACGTCGTCAATATAGAACCATTAGGAAGGCCACTCTTCGGAAGCCTTCTTCGGCGTGCCGGACAGGTATCCGTTCCCGACGATGCGCCATACCTTGACTCCTCCCACTTCGAATATTGACCCCCCTTGGTTATGAGGGATGAGGCAGAACAATTTTCTCCATAATTCAAAATGAGCCTCACATCCCAGGAATAGTTCACACAGAGCAACGTAACCCGCGATGTGCGGGATGGAAGCGGGAGTGAAACTGTGTAGTTGGAGGCCATAATACTCCAGAAGTCCTCAGAGGAAGGGATGGATTGGAAATCCGACGCCCCTTAGGAAGTAGGGAACGAAGCATAGTCGTTCCCCCTGGACGGATTGGGGAAATTCTCCGCCTGAACCCCACCGTTGAAGGACGTCAATCCTGCTCGGATGGGGACTAGATCCGCGGGGGGAAGAAAGCCCTGTTTTTGCATCTTCTTCAGCTGAACGTGAGATACAGAACATCTCTCCCAATCACCTTTTTTGGAGCCATGGGGACGAGAGGAAGAGCTGGGAGCGCTAGCCATGTTGGAGTGGTTCCTCCTAGCGAGCTCCGAGGATTTTTTTTCGCAGGGTGAGGAATGGATCCGAGATCTATTCTCTTTAAATAAGCACCTCTCTTGTATGGTCAGGGTGGTATGTGCAAAAATACCCCGACCTCTCGTATTCGCTCGACACGTGGAAGCTGAAGTCAGGAAGGCATGGAAGCCGATGGGCGCGACATTAAATGGAAAAGTTGAATACCACTCTTTAAGTCAGGGACTTTGAAGTAGTCGGAGGAGGAACCCGCCTTGCAATGCCGAAGACAATCTGCGCGCCGGACACCTCGTCATGGAAGTCTGGTTCAGGGGCTACTGAGGGAGTCCTGGACTAAGGGGTCCTCGGGTGTCCGGCCTGTTGGACATGGGCCGGACTATTGGGCCATGAAGACACAAGATAGAAGACTTTCTCCCATGTCCGGATAGGACTCTCCTTTGCGTGGATGGCAAGCTAGGCGGCCATATGTACTATTTCCTTTCTATGTAACCGACTTTGTACAACCCTAGTTCCCTCCGGTGTCTATATAAACCGAAGGGTTTAGTCCGTAGGGACAATCATAATCACATAGGCTAGACTTCTAGGGTTTTAGCCATTACGATCTTGTGGTAGATCAACTCTTGTATTACCTCCATAGAGAGAGCCCGAACCTGGGTAAGCATTGTGTCCCCTGTCTCCTGTTACCATCAACCTCAGTCGCACAGCTCGGGACCCCCTACCCGAGATCCGCCGATTTTGACACCGACATCGGTGCAGAAGTTGAGCAGCCTAGCTTCATGAAGCACACTGAGGACTGGTGCGAAGTAAGGCAGTGATTCCATGTCCACATGAGGAATATGCACATGATAAAATACTTTGTCCTTATCAAAAAGCAGTGAAGAATAGAAGTTGTCTTGGCTTGCGGTCCAGAAATGCTTCCTTCTCAAACGAGCAGAGTGATGTCTACTACACAACCTTCTTCTTGTAGACGTTGTTGGGCCTCCAAGTTCAGAGGTTTGTAGGACAATAGCAAATTTCCCTCAAGTGGATGACCTAAGGTTTATCAATCCGTGGGATGCGTAGGATGAAGATGGTCTCTCTCAAGCAACCCTGCAACCAAATAACAAAGAGTCTCTTGTGTCCCCAACACACCCAATACAATGGTAAATTGTATAGGTGCACTAGTTCAGCGAAGAGATGGTGATACAAGTGAAATATGGATGGTAGATATAGGTTTTTGTAATCTGAAAATATAAAAACAGCAAGGTAACTAATGATAAAAGTGAGCGTAAACGGTATTGCAATGCGTTGAAACAAGGCCTAAAGTTCATACTTTCACTAGTGCAAGTTCTCTCAACAATAATAACATAATTGGATCATATAACTATCCCTTAACATGCAACAAAGAGTCACTCCAAAGTCACTAATAGCGGAGAACAAACGAAGAGATTATGGTAGGGTACGAAACCACCTCAAAGTTATCCTTTCTGATCGATCTATTCAAGAGTCCATAGTAAAATAACGTGAAGCTATTCTTTCCTTCGATCTATCATAGAGTTCGTACTAGAATAACACCTTAAGACACAAATCAACCAAAACCCTAATGTCACCTAGATACTCTAATGTCACCTCAAGTATCCGTGGGTATGATTATACGATATGCATCACACAATCTCAGATTCATCTATTCAACCAACACAAAGTACTTCAAAGAGTGCCCCAAAGATTCTACCAGAGAGTCAAGACGAAAATGTGTGCCAACCCCTATGCATAGGTTCATGGGCGGAACCCGCAAGTTGATCACCAAAACATACATCAAGTGGATCAATAGAATACCCCATTGTCACCGCGGGTATCCCACGCAAGACATACATCAAGTGTTCTAAATCCTTAAAGACTCAATCCGATAAGATAACTTCAAAGGGAAAACTCAATCCATTACAAGAGACTAGAGGGGGAGAAACATCATAAGATCCAACTATAATAGCAAAGCTCGCGATACATCAAGATCGTACCATCTCAAGAACATGAGAGAGAGAGAGAGAAAGAGAGATCAAACACATAGCTACTGGTACATACCCTCAACCCCGAGGGTGGACTACTCCCTCGTCGTCATGGAGAGTGTCGGGATGGTGAAGATGGCCACCAGAGAGGGACTCCCCCCTCCGGCAGGGTGCCAGAACGGATCTAGATTAGTTTTCGGTGGCTACGGAGGCTTCTAGCGGCGAAACTCCCGATCTATTTTGCACCTCGATGTTTTTAGGGTATATGGGTATATATGGGAGGAAGAAGTACATCGGTGGATCTCCGGGCTGTCCACGAGGCAGGGAGGCGGGCCCAGGGGGTGGGCGCACCCCCCACCCTCACCGGCAGCCCGGGACTCTCCTAGTCCAACTCCGATACTTCATGGGCTTCTTCTGGTCCAAAAATAAGTTCCATGAAGTTTCAGGTCAATTGGACTCTGTTTGATTTTCCTTTTCTGCGATACTCTAAAACAAGGAAAAAACAGAAAATGGCACTAGGCTCTAGGTTAATAGGTTAGTCCCAAAAATCATATAAAATAGCATATAAATGCATATAAAACATCCAAGGTTGATAATATAATAGCATGGAAGAATAAAAAATTATAGATACGTTGGAGACGTATCACAGAGTCATACGGATTGTAATCTGTGAAGAATACATGCTCATGGAAGAAGTCATTAGCCTTGAATTTTTGCTTCTTGGTGAAGGGATTCTTCGGCTTGGGCTGAGGAGTGTCAGTTAAAGTCATCACAGCCTCAGGAATCACATTCTCAGGAACCACAGGCTGAGGAATTTCAGTTTCTGCTTCAGTAACAACATGGGCCTTCAATTCTTCATCAACATTGACATTAGCACTAGTGGACGGAATTTCTTCAGGAATGGAAGGAGTGGAGTGATGATCTTCAGAACCCATTTGAACTTCAGTGTGCACTGGGGACTGAGGAATTTGTTGCAGTGGGGTGAAGAGTGGAGAGTTGGGGTGCGGACTATCCCAATAGTCATCATTCAGCACTGGAGTGGAGCACCCACATCTTCTTCTTCATTCAATTCTTCAACGCCAGCCTCTTTAGCAGTGAACTGAGGCATGGGCGATGAGACGACTGGGGTTGAAGGGGTATTATCCGCTTCAATTTCTTCGTCCAACTGCTCTGAAAAAGCAGTAGAAGGAACATCTTCATCAGATCCGCTTGGGATCTCATAATCTTCACCAAAGGGAATGAGTTCCTTTGATGGCATACTGGAGACAGGAACAACATCAATAGGATTCTCAAATGAGCTGGCTAATGTCTTCATCTTCTTCGGGACTGAAGAATCTGATGAAGCAGATGCTTTCCTTTTCTTCACTGCTGCTCGTTCCGCAGCCTTGGTTTTCTTCGCTTCTGATGCAGAAGGAAGAACTGGACTTGGCGTTGGTGCAGGAGGAGCAGAGGAAATTGGTTCAGTTTCCTCAGGCGCAACTAATGCAGTTGCCCGGGCAATTTCAGTTTCTTCAGGCACATCGGTTGATGCTTGAGCTGGCCTGGCTTGTTCCTCAGGCGCAACACTAGTGGTTGCCCTGGTAATTTCATTAGCGGCTAGAATAGAGTCATCAGCCCTGGTACTAGCAGTTTCATCAACAGCCTGATTTTCATCAGCGGTGCTGGCATGTTCTTCAGTTGGCTGAGCAGAAGCCTCAGCCTGAGGATATTCATGTTGCGTTGGGGCTGCAACATTGGTGGTGAATCCTTCAGCCAACTTGATGAATCTGACTTTGGCTCCAAGCCAGTCTGTGCGGTAGACCTTGAATTCATCACTGGGTCCTTTGATCTCAGTTTGAATAGCCACAAGTTCATCAGTTGTCATGTTCCTTCTTGTACTACGCTTTCTTCAGCTGCCTGGCCTTTTCAAATTTCTATTTTTCCTCGCCTATGAAGGCGGTCAGCATGTGACTTTGGCCAGGAGTGAGGTTGAAGTTGGGCATAGGGGTGTTGGGATCCTTGTGCCAGAGATGAATGAAATCGAGGATCAACTTTGGATCCAACATCAATGGCACATTAGTGCCTTTGGCTCTAGTGGCCCTTTCCTGTCTGTCTCTGATGATTTCAGCGAGTTCCTCATCATCAGCTTTGTCATCACTAGATGGTACTTGGAAGGCGACCTGCTTCTTGTGAGGACTTGGTCTAGTGCCTCGTCCAGCAGTGGCCTTAGTCTTCAGTAGAGTGGGGCCTGTTGAGGGTTGTGGAGGAGCTGAAGAACTGCCTGAGGCTCCTGAGGCAATTGATTTGCCTGAGGTCCTTTGACACGTGGCGAGATGTTCAGGTGCAGAGGACTTTGCCGGAAGAGCCGAGGACATTGGAACTTGAGGAACTTGGGCAGCTTGAGGAATTTTTGGTGATGGATTTGAAGAACTGGGTCGTGAGGGCATTGCTGAGGGGCTTGGCCATGAGGGCATTGAAGAAGAAGCACTGGCTCATGTGCGGGATTCTTTGGCATGGCCTTCTTGGGCTTGCTAGCAGAGGCCTCAGCAATGGCAGCAGCAGAGTCTTCATTGAATTTCTTCACTGCCTCTTTTGCTATCTTGGCCAGTTTAGCTTGACGCTTTGCCCATTCATCAGGATAATCCTCACTGTGCTTGAGGCTGGTGGGGTCTGTAATTTGGTGTGGCACCCCGGCTCAGAGCGACCGGTTTACCCTGCATTGCCAGCCCAGAGACCGGGTCTTCTGGCAACACACAACATATTGGTACAGAAAACAACCGCTTTATTGATGCTAGCGGAACAGAGTTCATATTACAACAGCGGTCGAGGCCAAGCGGCACACTCGGTGCGGCTGAACAATATGTACATTATTTAGTGAACATAAAGGGGCCTCGATCCGAACAACTACATGGCAGCGGAATAACGTCGTAGCGGAAGCTCCATATCACAGGGACACCGATGTGGACACGATCTAGACTCGAACAACGCTCCTTTCCAACGAGACTTTCCTGAAATCTGGCATGACACACCAGGTCAGTACATTGAATGTACTTGCAAGCTCACAACAAGCATAATCATAATGACAAACAACATCATGATATTTAACCAATTAAAATGCAACACTATATGTCAACATGCTGTGATCATGCTTGAACGTCCCTTGGGACAACTTACCAACCGTGATCATCCTTAGATCACAAACACACCGCCAAGGTGGTAAAACACACCACCAACATGGTCGTTAACAACATGACTCGTGATCCTTATGGCGATCACAACCATGACCAATATTTGGTCCCAAATTCCTCGATGGCCTACCATCCTCAACAATGCAAAGTTTTATAGCTTAGTGTGTAATTTTTATTATTCGTTGACTCATGGTGGGACCTACAGAGTCTGCTGCCAGGTACAAGCCTTTTGCACAGGTTATCTATCCTTCTTTGGATCAAACTTGCGCTTGTTGTCGTTGTTAGCAGGCCTATTATCTGATATAAGCTTGTGCTCTCATTCAGCAATGAACACCTTATCTACCAGAGTTTGGAAATCGGTGAAATCAAACATGCTGAGAGCACACCGGAGTTGCGGAGTTAGACCTCCAAGAAATCTATCAATCTTCCTGTCTTCAGTGGCCACGTCATACAAAGAGTAACAGGCCAAATGATCGAATTTTTGCAGATACTCAGCCATAGATTGATTTCCTTGGACGAGCGCGAGAAATTCACGCTTCTTGGCCTTCATAACTCCAGTAGGGATGTGATACTTGCGGAACTTATCCTTGAATTTTTCCCAGGTGACTTCCTGATCAATCGGCCACATGGCTTTTGTATTTTCCCACCATATGGCAGCTGCGCCTTCAAGGTAATGGGTTGCAAAGGGGACTTTATCATTTCCTTCAGTACGGGTGATCTCAAGCTTTTTCTCCATGGTGCGCAACCAATCGTCCGCATCCAATGGGTCAACAACCTGACTGAAACTGGGTGGATTGGTCCTCTGAAAATCTGATAGTATTGAGTGATGACCATTGTGATTTCCATTCTGTCCAACCATAGCTTGCACACTTCTCAATATTTCAATCAGATCATTATTCCTTTTCTCTTCAAACATATGCAGAACTTGCTCGGTGGAGGGAGGATCAGGCGGTGGAGGTGGTGGCTGAACGTACGGTTCGGGAGAATATCCTGCCTGTCGTGCGGAACGACGAACAGGAGTTCCCTCACGAACGTTGCTACTGCTGCCTCCCTGCGTCATCCTATTGAGTATTTTTCCCAAGGCAACGCAATCGAGATGAGAGGCATCTAAGAATAAAATTGGGGGAAAAGCCAGCAACAAATCTCGAAAAAGACAAAAGAGCAAAGAAAATACGGCGATTAAAGTCCCAACATAATTATACATAGACTTGTACATGAAAATTAAACGACCTGACTGGTTCCACTACTCTCATACATGAAGCATCATGACTCGTACAACTACATCCGTACACCATCTAGATGATTGCGAATACTCAAAGACATTACTGCTCTGCTGGTGCTGCGGTGTCCTCCCCTGAAGCGGTCTCAGATCCTGAACTGACATGGTTAACGGAAACCTCCAGGTCAAAGGTAATGCGATGCCGCTGCCTCAAGGGCTCTCCCTCAGGGGCAGGGGTAGGATGAAGCATAGGGGCTGTAGGAGTAGCAAGAAGTGAGGCCCACTCGGCAGGAGCACTGAGAGGGTTCACGGCCGAGACGCCTGTGCTACTCGGGGGAGTAACTGGCGAAATAGGGGAGCTAGAGCTAACTGGGACATAAGAGGTAAATCCCAGTGAGGACGGAGTAGTGGTGGATCTATTAGTGACCAAGGTAGCAGCTAAATCAGTACGAGCATGACTCAGCTCTCGAGCCACCTCGTGGATAATCAGATAGCTAGCAGTGATATAGCGAGCAAGATGGCTAGCAACACTATCAGACTCCGGGTCAACGAGAGGAAAACGGACACAACCATTATCGTGCAGAGATGGATAATAATAGAAACCTGGGTGGTGCTGCATTTGAACCTCGGTATAACGAAGCTCGACAAGGACCTCAAATACGGCAAACTGGACAGCCTGAGAAGCGGTGGAGGCGTAACCGCTCCGAGAAGTGCGAGTGTAAGAGCCGGAATCGGAGCTGGTGCGCAGAGTAACCACTGCATGACACTCATACACCGAATCTGCTAGACGCTCCCGGTACTCACGGTAGACGGGTTCGTCTCCGTGAGGGTACAGCCGACGCCACACGTTGCAGAGAAGGTGCGGTGACATGTACGGCATCAGCTGCAACTGGCACGGATACGGCATCGGAGCCATCTACACTCACAACCATTAGCAGGTTAGCATAACAATAATAATCAAATGACTAGAATGCAACGACCAACTATGACTGTTACCGGCACTCAAATTTACTCGCCCCTAGCGTCCAGTTAACACATCGTAGTCTAACATGGCCTACAGTCAGCGAGGCTCTGATACCAATCGTTGTGGCACCCCGGCTCAGAGCGACCGGTTTACCCTGCATTGCCAGCCCAAAGACCATTTCTTCTGGCAACACACAACATATTGGTATAGAAAACAACCGCTTTATTGATGCTAGCGGAACAGAGTTCATATTACAACAGTGGTCGAGGCCAAGCGGCACACTCGCTGCGGCTGAACAATATGTACATTATTTAGTGAACATAAAGGGGCCTCAATCCGAACAACTACGTGGCAGCGGAATAATGTCGTAGCAGAAGCTCCATATCACAGGGACACCGATGTGGTCACGATCTAGACTCGAACAACGCTCCTTTCCAACGAGACTTTCCTGAAATCTGGCATGACACGCCAGGTCAGTACATTGAATGTGCTTGCAAGCTCACAACAAGCATAATCATAATGACAAACAATATCATGATATTGAACCAATTAAAATGCAACACTATATGTCAACATGCTGTGATCATGCTTGAACGTCCATTGGGACAACTTACCAACCGTGATCATCCTCAGATCACAAACACACCATCAAGGTGGTAAAACACACCACCAACGTGGTCTTTAACAACATGACTCGTGATCCTTATGGCGATCACAACCACGACCAATATTTGGTCCCAAAATCCTCTATGGCCTTTCTACCATCCTCAACAATAAACGTTTTACAGCTTAGTGTGTAATTTTTATTATTCGTTGACTCATGGTGGGACCTACTACGAGGTGTCCGTAACCGTGGACGCGGCTATCGATAGATTATACACTCTGCAGAGGTAGCGCACTGTACCCACACCACAGAACCCATGGCCTCGCACTCCCATTCGGTTGGACCAACGACATTCCGACGGAACCCCTCCATTGCCACAACACTCTCCCGGCCACTCCGACCCAAATCCCCAACGGGCTGGTCTTGGGTGGCCCCGTGTCTACCAAAGACACCCCGACCACCGTCGTGGTCAAACTCCCACTCGGGGACACTCCCACTCGAGGACTCGGTACCATAATCTCATCAAAGAGCACAAAAGATTATGTCTGCTTGCCGGGCTAGGGCAAACACGACATAACCTTCCCTAGATGGAGGCACCGACCAGAGGCCATGTCAATGGACCGAATCAAGGCGCCCCATAAAGGCAAATGTGGTTGCACTGGAAAGAACTTGATTCAGCGGCACCATGACCCAGTCAACGGTGTATTCAAGTTGAGTTATTTTCAGTTTCAACTTAAACTAACAATGACCGGTGTCATAGCATGCCATGAAATGCAAAACAACACATGCATCATAAAAAATGACCGATGTTATCTTTACACCAAGCATAACCGTCAACAACTCACATTACTCTACTACCTCCAAATGACTCACAACTGAACCAAAAAATTTTGCAACAAGTTTCATTAATTTCTTACGCAAGAAAACAACTCCGATAACTTTTTCATATGCATAACAAAAGAATTTACTATCAACCATTCTTACTTTCTTTATCACTAAATTAAGTTCAAACTTTCTGTAAAACAAGTAATATGATCTAACATAATATTTAACAGAATATCTTCTAACAAATTTTTATCAATTTCAGGAAGGCAACAATATAGCTAAAATAACTACCATGCATAACAAAATTATTTCTAACATCACCTCAAATAAATCTTAACTTGCTTTATCCACTAAACTAGTTTCAACTATTTTGTAAATCAGGCATAACAACTATCCAACATTTAATAGAATGCAAATCACTCAATAATCATTTAAATGCATGGATTAATCATTTCATTCAAGTGAGAAAATCACAAATATTGAAATGGCATCATAAAAATGTTGCTGTGGCTTGCCTTAGTGCAGATGAGGTTCACAAGCCTCCTGGTGATCCTCAAGACAAGCCTCACCTTCTGAAAATAATTCTAAACACAAAAAGAAAATATCAAGAACAGTTCTGAAATTCACCAGAAATTCTAAACAGCTCAGAAAAATCTCATCTTTGGTGGGCTGTTAGAGTTTCTTTCAAAGAACATAATGCATTAAGAATCAATTAATTTGGACTTATGGTTAAAAAGTTATAACAGTTTGAAGTGTTCTGTAAATTCAAATGAATTTGAATAAAAGAAAAAGACTGGGGGGTGACGTCGAAGGCGTAAAGCCCAGGGGCGCCACCACTCGTAGCACTTCGCGCGCGTACTGAGTTGCTGACTAGCGGGCCCCGCTAGTCAGGTGGGGGAAGAGGGAGAGAGAAACAGAGATGCCCGCGGCTTCGTCGGAGCTATCGCCGGTGACGAGGGCTCTTTGCCCAAAACGAGAAGGAGGGATGGCAAGAGGAGGTCGAGGCGCACCTGCCCATACCCGTAGCGTGGCTAGGGGTGGTCGGACGGCGTCGGAATCTTGCTCGCAAGCGGAGGCAGAACAAGGGGGTCACCGGAGTTGAAGAAGACGGCGAGCAGGGGCCACTCCAGAGGCTCCAAGCGGGCGAGACGGCCTCACCGGGGAGAGGCGGAGGCCTTGGAGGGGTCGCCCAGGCCTGGGAGGGGTTGGAGCTGCCGCGGCGACCAGAGGGGATCGCCGGCGAGCTCGAGCTCGGGGACAACGGCCCGAGGCCTGCCCGGCCGGGCTACGGCTTCCTACTCGACCGTGGAGTGTGTGTGTGAGTGCTGGAGGATGCTCGAGGAGGTTGGGGAGGGGCTCTCTATATAGGAGAGCAGCGAGGGTGCTTCGGGCTCCGCTGGTGGACACCTGTCCACGGCGCCCGGCGACGAGCGGCGTCAGTGAGAGGGGGAGAAGGCGACGGAGGTCACGCGGCCAGTGTGGGCGAGCGGAGACGAGCACATGTGTGCTCCGCACTGTTGGGCTGGCCGGACCTTGCCCATGCTTGCTGCGGTGAGCTCCGGCGTCGGCGAGTGCCAGGGTGGAGTTAAGGGTGTCAAGACAATGATGGTGGCGAGCTTTGGCAAGGTTTGGCAGGCGGGGGAATCGAGCACGCATGAACAGAGCGCTCGGCGGGTCCCAAAACGCGTCGACACGCATACCTGGCATCATGGACACGCGTGGTCACCGCACAAACTCTCTCCTCAGGCCAGCCTTCGTCCAAAAATCATGTCTGGCATGTTGTTCGCGGTGGTTTTGAAGTTTACCACGGTTTGGTTTGGATCCAGGTGCAGTAGAGAAAATTTTACAAGTCTGGTAAGTTTCTGGACAGTAACTTTGTGATGTTATTGTGGTCAACTGGCCGGGAGTTTGAAGCTGTGCTTTGGAGGCTAGCTTAGAGTTACTAAGGTAAATAAGCACAAGAAAGATCAGGTCAAATGGAGCAAGTAAAATGGTAGTTGCTGTAGAAACCACCATTTCTGTCCAGAACAGAAAAGATTTTCTGTAGCAAAAATATTCCAAAAAGTGATGAAATATTTTTGCTCAGGGAGGTGCCCTAGGGTCCCTAGAATATTTGTGAATTTTCTTAGAATTTTCTGAGCCATAAAAATTAGGGTTGCTTTGGAGAAAACAGATTTGGCTTATGGTTTTAGAGAGAAAATGAATATTTTTCATTTAAGAAAAATATTCCAAAGATTATTTTGTGGTGTATCAGAAGTGAAATGATGGTTTGGGAGAGAAATGAACACTTGGGTGAAGGCCAAGGATGCCCAAGTGTTTAAGTCCAAATGAAAAGATTCAAAAACTCCATGTTTCAAAAAATTTAAATTGAAAACTCAAAAAAATAAGAGAGGGCAAAAACCAGGATGTCACAAACCTCCCCCACTTAGAATGAATCTCGTCCTCGAGATTCGGTTGCTTGGGAAAACCACTCTGGATACTGACTCTTAAGGAACTCTTCCTGCTCTCCAAAGTTGCTTCTGACTCTGTGTGGTGCTCCCACTGAATTTTGAAAAAAATTCTGACTTTGCTGCGAGTGACCCTTTCCAATTGATCCAAAATTTTGAACGGTCTTTCTTCATAAGTTAAATCCTTTGACAATTCTATTTCAGTCATTTTAGTCTTTTTGTCAGGCGGGGATATGCATCGTCTCAATTGCGAGACATGAAATACATTGTGTATATCTAACAACTCCGGGGGTAGTCCCAGTTGGTATGCAACCGTACCCACTCGAGATATAATTGGGAATGGACCAATGAATCTGGGTGCCAGCTTTCCACGAGTCTGAAATCGCTTAACTCCTCTCATAGGAGTGACTCGGAGGTACATGTTTTCTCCGGGTTCAAAACTGACCCGGCGATGCTTTGCATCATAATAACTCTTCTGACGGGATTTGGCCAATTGCAGACGGTCTCTGATTTCCCTGACTTGTCTCTCAGCTTCCATCATGAGATCGGTTCCGAAGATACGGCTATCTCCAGCTTGAGACCAATTTAGAAGAGTGCGGCACTTACGACCGTATAGGGCTTCATAGGGCGACATCTTTAGACTGGTCTGAAAACTATTGTTATACGAGAACTCGGTGTATGGCAAGCAATCTTCCCATTTAGCTCCGTTGGCTAGCACACAGGCTCACAACATATCTTCGAGTACTTGATTTACTCGCTCTGTCTGACCATTCCTCTGAGGGTGATAAGCAGTACTATATTTCAGTGCTGCCCCCAAGGCTTGATGGAGATGGGACCAGAAAGCAGAGGTAAACAAAGAACCTCGGTCAAAAGTGATAGTCCGGGGTACTCCATGCAGACTGACGATTCTGGATACATATAGTTGTGCAAGTTCATTTGCTCTGTATCTGGTGCTGATCGGGATGAAGTGAGCAACCTTGGTGAGGGTGTCCACTATAACCCAGATTGCGTCTTTGCCTCGCTGAGTCCTAGGCAATCCGGTGATGAAATCCACGCAAACATCATCCCATTTCCATTGTGAAACTGGCAGTGGTTGGAGAAGTCCGGCTAGCTTCTGATGATCCGCTTTCACCTTGTTGCATATGTCGCAATAGGCTACAAAATAGGCAATGTCTTTCTTCATCGCATCCCACCAGAATATTTGCTTAAGGTCTTCATACATTTTCGTACCTCCCGGATGAATGGAATACGAGGATTTGTGTGCTTCTGACAAGATTTTCTTCTTCAAGTCCGGTTGATTTGGTACACAAATTCGTCCACGGAATCAGAGGGTACCGAAGTTGTCCTTGAAGAAATCTGGGAGCTGCCTTGCATGTTTTTGTAGCTCGGCGTCATCTGGCTGGGCCTTGCAGATTTCTGTCTCAAGTGTGCGGGTAACTTCCAAAATATTAGTGAGACCAGCATCCACGATGACCAAGTTGAGCAGAGAGATCTCCTCCTAAAGTTCGGTAGGAAATGATTTTAACATGACATTTAAGCTGACGGGCTTTCGACTGAGCGCATCGGCAACGACGTTGGCCTTGCCTGGATGGTAATTTATTCCAAGGTCATAATCTTTGACCAACTCTAACCATCTTCGTTGACGGAGATTCAAATCTGGCTGAGTGAAGATGTACTTGAGGCTTTTGTGATCGGTAAAAATTTGGCATCTTTCTCCAATGAGATAGTGTCTCCAAAATTTTAATGCATGAACCATGGCGGCCAATTCCAATTCATGAGTAGGATAATTTCCCTCATGTGGTCGCAGTTGTCGTGATGCATAGGCTACTACCTTGCCGTCTTGCATCAGCACTCAACCAATACTTTGTCTGGAGGCATCGCAGTACACATCAAAGCTGCGATAAATGTGTGGAAGAGTCAATACCGGTGTGGTTGTTAGACATGTCTTTAGCTCATTAAAACTCTTCTCACAGTCCTTGGTCCACATAAACTTTGTATCCTTTTTGAGCAGTTCCGTCATAGGTTTAGCAATTTTTGAAAACCCTTCAATGAAACGACGATAGTATCCAGCTAATCCGAGGAAACTCTGGATCTGTGTTATAGTTGTGGGCGGTAACCAATCGAGCACATCTTTTACTTTGCTCGGGTCCACGGCTATACCTTCGGCGGATAGTACATGTCCGAGAAACCCAACTTGCTTGAGCCAAAATTCGCACTTACTGAACTTGGCCTATAACTGATGGTTGCGGAGTCGTTGTAGCACTGCTCGGAGGTGATCCTTATGCACTTCTTCACTCTTGGGGTAAATGAGGATGTCGTCGATAAAGACTACCACGAATTTGTCGAGGAATTCCATGAACACTTTGTTCATCATGTGCATGAAGAAGGCAGGGGCATTGGTGAGACAAAAGGACATCACAGTATATTCGTAAAGACCATACCGTGTAGTGAATGCGGTCTTAGGAATATCTTCCTTTTTAATACTGAGCTGATGATATCCGATCCATAAATCAATTTTTGAGAATACTTTAGCTCCACTGAGCTGATCAAACAGATCATCAATCCTTGGCAGTGGGTATTTATTTTTTATGGTGACCTCATTCAGCCGGCGATAATCTATGCACATACGGAGACTGCCATCCTTTTTGCCCACAAAAATTGTAGGTGACCCCCACGGTGAAGATCTGGAACGAATATAACCCTTCTGGAGTAATTCGTCAAGCTATTTCTTTAGTTCCACTAATTCCGATGAGGGCATCCGGTAATACTTCTTGTATAATGGTGCAGTTCTGGGCACAAGATCTATGGCAAACTCCAGTTCACGATCTGGTGGCATGCCTGGCAGTTCTTCTGGAAACACATCAGGGTACTCACTGACCACAGGAATAAATTCCAATTCAGCCATAGCGGTGCAAACTAGTTCTGGCTTGGGGACATGCTTGCGAGCATAGAATTTGGTGAGCTGCCCATTCAGACTGGTCAAATTGACTTCTTGGGTTGCTAGTTTATACAAACTTGATATTTGGTCAGCCAATTCATACCCAATATAATATCCAACTGTTCAGACTCAATGATTATCAGGGATGTCGGAAAGTGGACCCCGTTGATATTGATCTCTAGATCACGGCAGACTAGATTGCTCTTGATTATAGATCCCGGGGTTTGTACCAGCATATTTTTGCCCAAAATTGTGAAAGGGAAATTGTTTTGGGCGGCAAAACTCCGAGAAATAAAAGAATGGGAAGCCTCAGAGTCAAATAAAATTACTGCAGGTATGTTATTAACAGAAAACATACCAATGACGACTTCTGGCTTCTCTTGGGCTTCATTGACGGAGATATGATTCACGTGCCCAGCGAAGTTTTGCTGGGTTGGCCCTGACTCCATAAAGTTGACTTGTGTCCTGATCAGAGCATTCACCTTGTGGTTCTTGGAGAACTGTTTGGCATAATGTCCGGGTTGCCCGCAAATGAAACAAGAATTATTGCGTTGGCGCTCCTCATGCGTTGGACTGGTTAAAACATTCTTGACTTGAGTGGAGGTTTTGTTAACATTTTGCTGCTAATTTGGCCTGTATTCCACCTGAGTCTGCTGCCAGGTACGAGCCTTTTGCATAGGTTGTCCGTCCTTCTTTGGCTCAAACTTGCGCTTGTTGTCGTTGTTAGTAGGCCTATTATCTGATATAAGCTTGTGCTCTCGTTCAGCAATGAACACCTTATCTACCAGAGTTTGGAAATCGGTGAAATCAAACATGCTGAGAGCACACCAGAGTTGCGGAGTTATACCTCCAAGAAATCTGTCAATCTTCCTGTCTTCAGTGGCCACGTCATACAGAGAGTAACGGGCCAAATGATTGAATTTTTGCAGATACTCAGCCACAGATTGATTTCCTTGGACGAGCGCGAGAAATTCACGCTGCTTGGCCTTCATAACTCTAATAGGGATGTGATACTTGCGGAACTTATCCTTGAATTTTTCCCAGGTGACTTCCTCATTAATCAGCCACATGGCTTTTGTATTTTCCCACCATATGGCAGCTGCGCCTTCAAGGTAATGGGTTGCAAAGGGGACTTTATCATTTCCTTCAGTGTGGGCGATCTCAAGCTTTTTCTCCATGGTGCGCAACCAATCGTCCGCATCCAATGGGTCAACAACCTGACTGAAACTGGGTGGATTGGTCCTCTGAAAATCTGACAATTTTGAGTGATGACCATTGTGATTTCCATTCTGTCTGCACACTTCTCAATATTTCAATCAGATCATTGTTCCTTTTCTCTTCAAACATACACAAAACTTGCTCGGTGGAGGGAGGATCAGACGGTGGAGGTGGTGGCTGAACGTACGGTTCGGGAGAATATCCTGCCTGTCGTGCGGAACGACGAACAGGAGTTCCCTCACAAACGTTGCTACTGCTGCCTCCCCGCGTCATCCTATTGAGTATTTTTCCCAAGGCAACGCAATCGATATGAGAGGCATCTAAGAATAAAATTGGGGGAAAAGCCAGCAACAAATCTCGAAAAAGACAAAAGAGCAAAGAAAATACAGCGATTAAAGTCCTAGCATAATTATACACAGACTCGTACATGAAAATTAAACGACCTGACTGGTTCCACTACTCTCATACATGAAGCATCATGACTCGTACAACTACATCCGTACACCATCTAGATGACCGCGAATACTCAAAGACACTACTGCTCTGCTGGTGCTGCGGTGTCCTCCCCTGAAGCGGTCTCAGATCCCGAACTGACGTGGTTAACAGAAACCTCTGGGTCAAAGGTAATGCGAAGCTGCTGCCTCGAGGGCTCTCCCTCAGGGGCAGGGGTAGGATGAAGCATCGGGGCTGCAGGAGTAGCAAGAAGTGAGGCCCACTCGGCAGGAGCACTGAGAGGGTTGACGGCCGAGACGCCTGTGCTACTTGGGGGAGTAACCGGCGAAATAGGGGAGCTAGAGGTAACTGGGACACAAGAGGTACATCCTAGTGAGGACGGAGTAGTGGTGGATCTAGTAGTGACCAAGGTAGCGGCTAAAGCAGTACGGGCATGAGTCAGCTCTCGAGCCAGCTCGTGGATCATCAGATAGCTAGCAGTGATATAGCGATCAAGATGGCTAGCAACACTATCAGACTCCAGGTCAACGAGAGGAAAACAGACACGACTGTTGTCGTGCAGAGATGGGTAATAATAGAAACTTGGGTGGTGCTACATTTGAACCTCGGTATAACGAAGCTCGACAAGGACCTCAAATGCGGCAAACTGGACAGCCTGAGAAGCGGTGGAGGCGTAACCGCTCTGAGAAGTGCGAGTGTAAGAGCCGGAATCGGAGCTGGTGCGCAGAGTAACCACTGCGTGATACTCATACACTGAATCTGCTAGATTCTCCCGGTACACACGGTAGACGGGTTCGTCTCCGTGAGGGTACAGCCGACGCCACACGTTGCGGAGAAGGTGCGGTGACGTGTACGACATCAGCTGCAACTGGCACGGATACGGCACCGGAGCCATCTACACTCACAACCATTAGCAGGTTAGCATAACAATAATAATCAAATGACTAGAATGCAACAACCAGCTATGACTGTTACCGACACTCAAATTTACTCGCGCCTAGCGTCCAGTTAACACATCGTAGTCTAACATGGTCTACAGTCGGCGCGGCTCTGATACCAATCGTTGTGGCACCCCGGCAGAGAGCGACCGGTTTACCCTGCATTGCCAGCCCAAAGACCATGTCTTCTAGCAACACACAACATATTGGTACAGAAAACAACCGCTTTATTGATGCTAGTGGAACAGAGTTCATATTACAACAGTGGTCGAGGCCAAGCGGCACACTCGCTGCGGCTGAACAATATGTACATTTTTTAGTGAACATAAAGGAGCCTCGATCAGAACAACTACGTGGCAGCGGAATAACGTCGTAGCGGAAGCTCCATATCACAGGGACACCGATGTGGACAAGATCTAGACTCGAACAACGCTCCTTTCCAACGAGACTTTTCTGAAATCTGGCATGACATGCCAGGTTAGTACATTGAATGTGCTTGCAAGCTCACAACAAGCATAATCATAATGACAAACAGTATCATGATATTGAACCAATTAAAATGCAACACTATATGTCAACATGCTGTGATCATGCTTGAACGTCCATTGGGACAACTTACCAACCGTGATCATCCTCAGATCACAAACACACCACCAAGGTGGTAAAACACACCACCAACGTGGTCTTTAACAACATGACTCGTGATCCTTATGGCGATCACAACCACGACCAATATTTGGTCCCAAAATCCTCTATGGCCTTTCTACCATCCTCAACAATGCAACGTTTTACAGCTTAGTGTGTAATTTTTATTATTCGTTGACTCATGGTGGGACCTACTACGAGGTGTCCGTAACCGTGGACGCGGCTATCGATAGATTATACACTCTGCAGAGGTAGCGCATTGTACCCACACCACAGAACCCATGGCCTCGCACTCCCATTCGAGTGGACCAACGGCATTCTGATGAAACCCCTCCATTGCCACTCTGACCCAAATCCCCAACGAGCTGGTCCTGGGTGGCCCCGTGTCTACCAAAGACACCCCGACCACCGTCGTGGTCAAATCCCACTCGGGGACACTCCCACTCGGGGACTCGGTACCATAATCTCATCAAAGAGCACACAAGATTATGTCTGCTTGCCGGGCCAGGGCAAACACGACATAACCTTCCCTAGATGGAGGCACCGACCAGAGGCCGTGTCAATGGATCGAATCAAGGCCCCCCATAAAGGCAAATGTGCTTGCACTGGAAAGAACTTGATTCAGCGGCACCATGACCCAGTCAATGGTGTATTCAAGTTCAGTTATTTTCAGTTTCAACTTTAAACTAACAATGACCGGTGTCATAGCATGCCATGAAATGCAAAACAACACATGCATCATTAAAAAAATGACCGATGTTATCTTTACACCAAGCATAACCGTCAACAACTCACATTACTCTACTAGCTCAAAATGACTCACAACTGAACCAAAATATTTTGCAACAAGTTTCATTAATTTCTTAAGCAAGAAAACAACTCCGATAACTTTTTCATATGCATAACAAAAGAGTTTACTATCAACCATTCTTACTTTCTTTATCACTAAATTAGGTTCAAACTTTCTATAAAACAAGTAATATGATCTAACAGAATAGTTAACAGAATATCTTCTAACAAATTTTTATCAATTTCAGGAAGGCAACAATATAGCTAAAATAACTACCATGCATAACAAAATTATTTCTAACATCACCTCAAATAAATCTTAACTTGATTTATCCACTAAACTAGTTTCAACTATTCTATAAATCAGGCATAACAACTATCCAACATTTAACAGAATGCAAATCACTCAATAATCATTTAAATGCATGGATTAATCATTTAATTCAAGTGAGAAAATCACAAATATTGAAATGGCATCATAAAAATGTTGCTGTGGCTTGCCTTAGTGCAGATGAGGTTCACAAGCCTCCTGGTGATCCTCAAGACAAGCCTCACCTTCTGAAAATAATTTTAAACACAAAAAGAAAATATCAAGAACACTTCTGAAATTCACCAGAAATTCTAAACAGCTCAGAAAAATCTCATCTTTGGTGAGCTGTTAGATTTTCTTTCAAATAACATAATGCAAAAAGAATCAATTCATTTGGACTTATGGTTAAAAAGTAATAATAGTTTGAAGTGTTCTGTAAATTCAAATGAATTTTAATAAAAGAAAAAGACTGGGGGGTGACGTCGAAGGCGTAAAGCCTATTGGCACCACCACTCGTACCGCTTCGCGCACATATTGAGTGGGTGACTAGCGGGCCCTGCTAGTCAGGTGAGGGAAGAGGGAGAGAGAAACATAGATGCCTGCGGCTTCATCGGAGCTCTCGCCGACGACGAGGGCTCTTTGGCCAAAATGAGAGGGAGGGATGGCAAGAGGAGGTTGAGGCGCACCTGCCCGTACCCCTAGCATGGCTAGGGGTGGTCGGACGGCGTCGGAATCTTGCTCGCGAGCAGAGGCAGAACAAGGGGGTCACCGGAGTTGAAGAAGACGGCGAGCAGGGGCCACTCCAGAGGCTCCAAGCGGGCGAGACGGCCTCACCGGGGAGAGGCGGAGGCCCTGGAGGGGTCGCCCAGGCCTGGGAGGGTTTGGAGCTGCCGCGGCGACCAGAGGGGATCGCCGGCGAGCTCGAGCTCGGGGACAACGGCCCGAGGCCTGCCCGGCCGGGCTACGGCTTCCTACTCGACCGTGGAGTGTGTGTGTGAGTGCTGGAGGATGCTCGAGGAGGTTGGGGAGGGGCTCTATATATAGGCGAGCAGCGAGGGTGCTTCGGGTTCCGCTGGTGGACACCTGTCCACGGCGCCCGGCGACGAGCGGCGTTAGTGAGAGGGGGAGAAGGCGACGGAGGTCACGCGGCCAGTGTGGGCGAGCGGAGACGAGCACATGATCAAGGGGGTGATGACGAGCACAGTGTGCTCCGCACTGTTGGGCTGGCCGGACCTTGCCCATGCTTGCTGCGGTGAGCTCCGGCGTCGGCGAGTGCCAGGGTGGAGTTAAGGGTGTCAAGACAATGATGGTGGCGAGCTTTGGCAAGGTTTGGCAGGCGGGGGAAGCGAGCACGCGTGAACAGAGCGCTCGGCAGGTCCCAGAACGCGTCGACACGCATGCCTGGCATCATGGACACGCGTGGTCACCGCGCGAACTCTCTCCTCAGGCCAGCCTTCGTCCAAAAATCATGTCTGGCATGTTGTTCGCGGTGGTTTTGAAGTTTACCACAGTTTGGTTTGGATCCAGGTGCAGTAGAGAAAATTTTACAAGTCTGGTAAGTTTCTGGACAGTAACTTTGTGATGTTACTGCAGTCAACTGGCTGGGAGTTTGAAGCTGTGCTTTGGAGGCTAGCTTAGAGTTACTAAGGTAAATAAGCACAAGAAAGATCAGGTCAAATGGAGCAAGTAAAATGGTAGTTGCTGTAGAAACCACCATTTCTGTCCAGAACAGAAAAGATTTTCTGTAGCAAAAATATTCCAAAAAGTAATGAAATATTTTTGCTCAGGGAGGTGCCCTAGGGTACCTAGAATATTTGTGAATTTTCTTAGAATTTTCTGAGCCATAAAAATTAGGGTTGCTTTGGAGCAAACAGATTTGGCTTAGGGTTTTAGAGAGAAAATGAATATTTTTCATTTAAGAAAAATATTCCAAAGATTATTTTGTGGTGGATCAGAAGTGAAATGATGGTTTGGGAGAGAAATGAACACTTGGGTGAAGGCCAGGGATACCCAAGTGTTTAAGTCCAAATGAAAAGATTCAAAAACTCCATGTTTCAAAAAAATCAATTGAAAACTCAAACAAATAAGAGAGGGCAAAAACCAGGCTGTCACATTTGGCCAGGTGCCAATGGAGGTCTTGGACAAGGAGGGTGAAGAGCGAATTTCTTCATGTACTTCGGAGTGACATATTGGTAGTCCCTCCATTCTCTGGCCCATCTCCTCTCAATTTTCTGAATGCGCACTTTGCGCTCATTCTTGGTTTCTCGAGGGGGTGTGCAGTACCCATCATAGATATCTTCAGTGATTTCAAAAGCTGTGTTGACTTCTAGTCTCTTGCCTCCTGTTGGGGATATAGTTACTGGAGGTAAACCGGCTAGGCATGGCTGGATTAGCTCCATGAAGATTGAAGCCCATGAAGATGAGAAGATACTGGCGCTTTAAGAAGGCCCAAGGCCCAAAGACGGATTAAAGCCTGTAGATATGAACCGACTTTATCATATAAACTTGTATTGTAAGTTAGAGGAATAGAGACCGAGCCGAACACCTCTATGATCCGGCCTTGGGACTCTGTAAACCGGCGGGCATCAACCTGTGTATATAAAGGGACGACCCGACCGCGGTTTGAGGACAGAAAAACAACAACTCGAGGGCCAGCCAAAGCGGATTCGCTCCATGTTCATCGAAACCCTAGCAATACCAATCACAACTAGACGTAGGCTTTTACCTTCATCGAAGGGGCCGAACTAGTATAAACTCCCCGTGTCCCCTTGTCCGGTTTAACCCCTCTAAGCTAACCCGTTGCGATGGCTCCATGACTAAGTCCTTTCACGAGGACATCTGCCGTGACAAACCCACGACAGTTGGTGCCCATCGTGGGGCTATCGCACGATGGTTTCGAGTTCTTAAAGGGCAGCTTTGATGGACTCAAGGGATACGCTGTGGGTCGGATGACGAAGAGTCGTCGTGGCAAGCTCAACATCGACACCGCGGGATGGGGCCCCGAGGCCGATTCCATCGAATATGGGTACCGGGTCCCCTTTGGTGGGATTCACGTCTTCATCGGCAAGATTGGCGAACCGGGCCCTGAGCTAGACACCTGCACCAACATCATCGAGATGGCTCAGCGTGCAAGCCCTTCCCCGGTTCAGCCCATGGCAAAGCATGTTTTCGTAGGTGTCATCCATGGAGAAGAATATGAGGACGGACCAGCATCCGATGGAGAAACCGTTGTCTACTCCGACGACGAGTCTTCTGGAGAGACCGAATCGCTCTATTAGTTGTAGGATGGCCAGATTAGTGGAGGTTCCGAGGGCAACAGTATTCCGGACTCCCCTGATCTGCCAAACCGGGCCGCCATCTTCATGGCCAGTACACAATCAGCGCCCCACTCATCAACCGCCGCAGCAATGCTCTCCGGTTCAGCAACAGCCACACCGGCGGGGGCAGGGAGCTCTGCGCCACCTCCGGCTCAAGTTCTGTCTGACTTGTTCGATGCTTTGGCAACATTGATGGCCGCGGAGGTGGACGCAGTAGCCTGGGATCAGCACAACACGGAGATCGCAAAGGTGAAAGATCAGATAACTCAGGCTAAAGTGGACCTAGCGGCAGAGAACGCTAGGATGGCTACAGAACAGGCCGAGTTGGAAGCTCAGGCCTACCGGCTTAGGCTGGATCAGAATGCTTCAGAAGAAGTCATGAGAAGAAGATACCGACCGCATCTCCCGCTGAGTTATGAGCCAAGAAATCTCTTCAACACGCCAGGAGCAGGAACTAGTAACCAGCCAATATTAAACCGGACGGAGGCGCCAGGAACAGGAGCGCCGGTTCAGCCGCGCATGATGGACCCGCCTCGTCAGAACAACATTGTGCCACAGTATGTTCCAACACCCCCCGGGCATTACTCCAACCCGTTGGACAACATCGTGGTCGCCGCTTCGCGGTTGGCAGCCCTCCCAACCGACGGCGAATCACCAGTTGCGATTGAAGCACGACGGGCCAGAGATCTCCTTCAAAGAGCTCTAAATCAGCAGCAGACATATTCGCACAGTCGTGAGAGGATTCATTCCACCCCCCGTCCAAGCCGGAGCTACAGCAGGCACGTTGAGGTTGAACCAGCCGTGTCAAGCAATGCACATCACCGTAACTCGCCGCGAGGGCACAACCCGGCAGGGGAGGTGCTAATGCGCAGGATGTGGTGGATCATGGTCGCGCACGTCGAGAGGCCGAGTTAGCAGCTCAGCACGGAGCCCGTCAACCTACTCCGGTTCACCCTACCGCTTCAGTAGAGCCAGGTGTGGTATTCAGTTCCTTAGGGGTGCCGTGTCTCACCCCCGTTTTGCGTAATGTGCGACTGCCCAAGGATTTCAAAGGACCTCGTAAGGTACCCAATTACACCGCCGATCTGCAACCAGAGGCATGGGTTGAAAGTTACGAGATGGCAATGGAGATGTTAGATGTGGATGAAGCAGTATGTGCTAAATACTTCACCATGATGTTGGAAGGAACAACTCGTACTTGGTTGAAGAGCTTACCAACTAACTCTGTCGGATCATGGGCCGAATTGAAGCACTGATTTATCCAGAACTTCAAAGATACTTGTAAGCAGCCCATGTCAATTGTGGATCTGGCCGCTTGTGTCCAAGAGGATGGGGAGTCCACGACCCATTGGGTAAAGCGGGTCTCAGCCATTTTGCATTCATCGAATCGTATCAATGCAGATACCGCAGTGCTAACGTTGGAGGGCAATTGCCGTTTTCTGCCGCTCAAACAGAAGTTAGGAAGGCTCAAACGTCACTGCGATGATATGTCAACGCTTATGGCCGCTTTGGTTAAGTATGCCGATTCAGATAATACTAAAGACCCTGACTCAGAGGAGGACAAACTGGGGAAAGGGAAAAAGAATGGCAACACCAAGGGTCAGCAACATAATCCGGCAGGCCATGGAAATAATGGTAAGCACAAGGCCGACAACAGTTTGGACTTTGTGGCTAACACCAATGCTCAGGAGAATGGTCAGCGCCGTAAGGGCAAGCAGCCCCAGAGAGGCGGAGGGTCAGGCCCCAATTTGGAGCGCCTGTTAAATCAACCCTGTCCAAAGCATGGATGAAAGGAGAAGCCAGCATCACATCTTTGGAAGGATTGTTATATCATGCGAGATTTCAAGAACTCCAATATGTTTCAGTACGATAATGGCCCACCCGGCGGTTCAGGAGGTGGTTTCCATGGGCCGGGTTACGGAGGCGGCAGCTCCGGTTCAGGATTTCAGGGCAATCAAACCGGACACATCAATCAAGGGAACCAGGGCAACTAGGGAGGTTACAACCATCAGGGGAACCACCACCACCAGCAGCAGTCGGGTTATCAGAGCAATCCTAAGCAGTTAAATAGTGGGCAGTATCATGTCTTCACCACTAGCTTGTGTAAGCGTGATCAGAAGCTTCACAAGAGGGCAGTGAACTCTATTGAACTAGCGGTGCCTCGGTATTTGCGCTGGTCTGAGCAACCCATTTTGTGGAGTAGAGAGGATCACCCGCCCCGGGTTGACAATCCGGATCATCTGGCCTTAGTGGTGGCCCCTCAAGTTGGGGGATATAAGTTCACTAAGGTACTCATGGATGGGGGAAGTAGTATCAACATTCTATATTATGATACCTTTCGTCGTATGGGGTTGACAGATAAGAATCTTAAACCGTCAAACACCATTTTCCATGGTGTGGTGCCTGGTAAGTCCGCATATCCAGTGGGCAAGATAGCCTTAGAGGTGGCTTTTGGAGATGATCATGATTCAAGATCAGAAACATTGACTTTTGAGGTGGTGAAAATCAAAAGTCTGTATCACGCTTTGTTTGGGCGACCGGCTTACGCTAAGTTCATGGCGAGGCCGTGTTATGTTTATCTACAGCTTAAAATGCCAGGTCATAAGGGGACCATCACAGTACACGGGAGCAGGAAGATCGCTTTGGAATGTGAGGAAGGTGATGCGGCTTATGCTGAGTCGGTTTGTGCCACGGAGGAGCTGAAGTTTTATAAAGACCAAGTTGATCCGGCAGATATGACTTCTTTGAAAAAGCCAACTACGGAACACGATCTGGCATTGAAATTTAAATTGGCCACAGATACTAAGATGGTTGATTTTGTTCCTGGTGATTCATCCAAGCAGTTCAACATCAGCGCTAACCTGGGTCCCAAATAGGAAAGTGCGCTCATCGAGTTCATCCGTGAGAACCGGGACATCTTTGCATGGAAACCTTCTGACATGTCAGGTGTACCGAGGGAACTCGCTGAGCACACACTTAACATTGATCCTAAGTTTAAACCAGTCCGTAGTTTCTCCGCCGCTTCAATGAAGAAAGGCGTAAGGCTATTGGTGAAGAGGTAGCTCGGTTGTCGGCCGCGGGGTTTATCGTGGAGGTCTTTCACCCAGAGTGGTTGGCTAATCCGGTGCTGGTTCTTAAGAAAAATGACACTTGGCGTATGTGTGTAGATTACACAGACTTGAACAAGGCTTGCCCTGCAGATCCCTTTGCCCTCCCTCGTATTGATCAGGTTATTGATGCTACGGCGGGGTGTGACCGTTTGTGTTTTTTGGACGCTTATTCTAGTTATCGTCAGTTCAAAATGGCAGTTAAGGACCAGGAGAAGACGGCTTTTATAACTCCTTTTGGAGCCTTCTGCTATGTCTCCATGCCTTTTGGGCTCAAGAGTGCCCAGGCGACTTATCAACGCTGTGTTCAGAATTGTCTTCATAAGCAGATTGGGCGCAATGTTCATGCTTATGTAGATGATATTGTGATAAAGTCCAGGAAGGAGGAAACATTGATAGATGATTTGAGAGAAACCTTTGAAAACCTCCGGGTTTACAAGATGATGCTCAATCCGGAAAAGTGTCTTTGGTGTCCGGCAGGCAAACTCTTGGGTTTTCCAATGTCAAATAGAGGCATTGAGGCTAATCCAGAAAAAATCTCAGCAATTACATCTTTGGCTAAACCGGCGTGTATCAATGATGTTCAACGTTTGGCCAGACGGATTGTGTCTTTGAGCCGGTTTATCAGTCGTCTTGGGGAGAAGTCTATCCCTTTATATCAGATGCTAAAGAAAACGGATGATTTTGTCTGGAGCGAGGCGGCTGATAAAGCGTTTGAGGATCTGAAGAGGAAGTTAGCTGAACCGCTTGTGCTTGCAGCCCCGATCGATGAAGAGCCGTTATTGTTGTATGTGGCTGCTAATGCCCGAGCTGTTAGTGTGGCTATTGTGGTGGAGCGCAAGGAAGCTGGAAAGGAGTATCCGGTTCAACGGCCGGTTTATTATATCAGTGAGGTGCTCATTGAATCAAAGAAGAGGTATCCACATTGGCAGAAGCTGGTGTATGGAGTGTTTATGGCAAGCTGGAAGCTCAAACATTATTTTCAGGGCCATCCTATCACAGTGGTCAGTTCAGCCCCTCTGGGAGATATCATTCAAAACAGAGAAGCAACTGGCCGGATTGCTAAGTGGGCTATTGAGCTTGGACCTCACGGGCTCAAATACACACCTCGCACAGCAATTAAATCCCAAGCGCTCGTGGATTTCATCAATGATTGGACAGAGTTGCAGGCGCCAGAGGAAAATCCAGATAACACGTATTGGACTATTCACTTTGATGGATCCAGACAGTTGGAGGGCTCGGGGGCTGGAGTCATACTAACTTCCCCACGAGGTGACAAGTTTTGTTATGTCCTCCATTTAATATTCCCTTGTACTAACAATGCAGCTGAATAAGAGGCCTTGCTCCACGGTCTTCGGATGGCAAAGGAGATGAACTTAAGCCGAGTTAAGTGCTTTGGTGACTCGGATTTGGTGGCTCATAAGGTGTCTGGCACTTGGGATTCAAAAGACCCACTCATGGCGGCATACCGACGAAAGGTAAACATGGTGGCTGGCCATTTCAAGGGTTATCAAGTTGACCATATAGACCGGCGAAAGAATGAAGCGGCGGACGCTTTAAGCCGCCTTGGTTCTCAGCGTAAACCGGTCCCACCAAATGTCTTCCTTGACATGCTGCATAATCCGTCGGTCAAGGTACCAACAGAGGAGGAGTTGGCTATTCCTGATCCGGAGGCTCAATTGGTGGCAGCTTTGCATGTTATGCCGGATTGGACAATCCCATACCTGGCTTACGTGAACCGGGGCGAGTTACCGGAGGATGAAACCTCGGCCCGGCAGATAATCCGGCGTTCCAAGTCGATGACCATAATCAACGAAGAGTTACATCGTTACAGCGTCTCAGGGGCAATTCAGTGTTGTGTCTCTCCTCAAGAGGGTTGTGAGATTTTGCGAGAAATTCATGAAGGGGATTGTGGTCACCACGCCGGTTCAAAGTCTTTGGTAGCTAAAGCTTTTCGCCACTTTTTATTGGTTAACAGCTCACGTTGATGCAGAGGATTTAGTCAAAAGATGTGACGGTTGTCAAAAATTCGCACGCCGTGCTCATATTCCGGCTCAGGAGTTCAGGATGATTCCAATAACTTGGCCATTTGCAACTTGGGGGCTTGATATGGTTGGACCCTTCAAGCGATCCAAGGACAAAAAGACCCACTTATTAGTGGCAGTTGACAAATTCACCAAATGGGTGGAAGCAGAGCTAGTCAGTAAGTGTGATGCGGCCACGGCGGTTCAGTTCATCAAAAAGGTGATATTCCGGTTTGGCTTTCCACACAGTATTATAACTGATAATGGTACTAATTTGTCAAAGGGAGAGATGGAGGAATTTTGCCAACGTGAGCACATCCGGCTTGATATAGCATCGGTGGCTCACCCCCAATCTAATGGTCAAGCGGAGAGGGCAAATCAAGAAATTTTGCGAGGTATTAAACCCGGCTTATGGTTCCTTTGAAACGGACACCGGGTTGTTGGGTTGAGGAGTTACCTTCTGTGTTATGGAGCATCAACACCACACCCAACAGATCTACGGGTTACACGCCTTTCTTCATGGTTTATGGAGCGGAGGTAGTTCTTCCTAGTGACATCCGTCACGACTCGCTCCGTGTGGCAGTTTATGTTGAAGCTGATAATGAGAAGGCACGTCAGGATTCCCTGGACCTGTTAGATCAGGAACGTGATCTTGCAGCAGCACGTTCGGCGATTTATCAACAAGATCTCTGACGTTATCACAGCCGCCGGGTTAAGACCAGAACTTTTCAAGAGGGCGATCTGGTGCTCCGCCTCATCCAGGATCAGACTGATATGCACAAATTATCCCCACCTTGGGAAGGACCTTTTGTGGTCAGCAAGAATCTACTACCTCATTGATGTTCGAGAGCACAAAGACTCACGTAAATCGGAGGAGGAGACCAAGCGGCCGTGGAATATAGCTCTTCTTCGGCCTTACTATACTTGAGCCACAGGTTCTTCATATGTACATATTTATGACAATGTATATATTATATAATAAACCGGAGCCTCGAATAAATAGGGGTCTCTGTTCTTTTTACATCGTGTGTGAGCTTACAAGAGTTTCTACTGACAAAGCGGAGTTTTGTTAAACCGATCTCTGCGGCCGCACGGATACAAAGGGATATCACTAGGGGGCTTGGTTGTTGTCACACCACAGCTACACTCTTGATCGATTTAACACCACAAAGGGATATCACTAGGGGGCTTGGTTGTTATCACACCATAGCTACACCTCTTGATAGGCGTTAAGCCAAAAGGAAATTATGTGGAGTTAAAGAGAGTTTGTTGCATTAAGCACAGCTCAAACATCGGTATCCACCGAGCACAGCTCACATATTACCTGGGGGCTCTTTACTTCTCAAAGAACAATGAGTTTTGAACCCTTGTAATAGGCTATCAAGCCAGGCTTGGAAGCCAGGTGTATTCACCTAAAACCCCGGGTTATCCTGCCTCTTTAAGTAAGTCACTCCGTCCAGGTAAACCTGTTATGACCCATCGAACGTTTGACAGGTCAATCCCATGGAACCTGAACTTGTCAAAGTTAAATCGGTGATTGGTTAAAGATTGAGGTCCATCTTAAAAAGGCTTTGCAAAATGGTTTAACTCAGCGGCCTGGCAGCCCATGAAAAGCCTTGATGTAGGGCCTAGCATCCCATGAAAAGCCTTGCATATTTCTGTTGTTTTTGCTGTTTTTATGATAAGGGATTTATAAACATTTTTCTGACAAACCGGTGTTCATTACAAACCGGCATGACTTTCAGCGCTTCGTTGTTAGTACATGATCAGATTCTAAACTGGTAGCGCATTGCTCCAGACTGGTCTTGACTAGATGTGACCAACCTTATACGAACAAATCAACGGCTTTTTAGCCCAATATGATTTCTACATGAACCGGCAAGAGGGCCAGGAGTTATCAACACTCTGGATTGATGTTTTTACCTCTACCATACAAGCAGTTGGTCAGCCAACGAGGTATGTCACAGATATTACTTATTTTATCGGATTACTACAAACTTTGGTTATCCATCCAAGTTGTGTATGGCTTTTGGGCATCATGACCTGTCTAGTGGCAAACCACTAGGATGCTTTTTAGTTTTCATATGCAGGAACATAAAGGATTATGCATACATGTATTCCAAAAGTGGAGCAAGTTTTCACAATGTCAAAGCACCACAAAACATGCTTGATGGCATGACAGATCAAGGGGTTTTTGCTATCCTATTACAAGAAGCTTCAAAATGGCTCCAATTGAATAATTGTTTCTAAGCAGTGGCACACAATAGCTGGTAAACCGACTGCCGGTTTAAGATGCTTCGTCTGGACGGCTTGACGGTTGAGGATCATTTGGTGCAATCACTTCTTCTTCATCCCTCCCCAGACATTGGAAATCAACCGTTGACCAATCGATTCTGGTTA
>NC_053025.1:475845026-475963550 GCF_003073215.2 Triticum urartu
GGATTCCCAAGGAACCCCAAGGTAATATTCAAGTACAACCAAGAGCCTGAGCTTGGGGATGCCCCGGAAGGCATCCCCTCTTTCGTCTTCGTTCATCGGTAATTTTACCTGGAGCTATATTTTTATTCACCACATGATATGTGTTTTTCTTGGAGCGTCAATTTATTTTGTTAGGATTTGCTTGCTGTTATTTATAAAAATGTTTTGCATCTTTTATTTCAATAAAAGTGGCATTGATAGCCTTTTCTATGCCTATTTTAGAAGTCCACATGTTGCTGTTTGAAAACAGAAAGTTTACCGCTGTTGCAATAATTCCCTAGAAAAGTCAGAATGTGATAAAATGTTGAAACCTTTTTAATATTAATCTCTGATAAATTTACTACAGTGGGAATTTTATTTCATAATTTGTGGAGCTAGGGAAGTGTGGATGTTGCTATATTCTTTACAGACTATCCTGTTTAGGCAGATTGCTGTTATGGTTGCATTGTCTGCATATGTTTGCTTCTTTAATGATTCTATTTGAGGATAGGACTATTAAATATGCAGAGGCATTTAGTATGCAATGTTGAATAATAATTTTAGTGGTTTGCTACAGTAGAGTATGATAAGGTTTTGGCAATGGTTTATACTAACTTATCTCACAAGTCCTTGTTGAGTTTTGTGTGGATGAAGCTTTTGAGATTTAGGGAGACCGTGATATGAGAGGAGCCCAAGGCACCCCAAGATAATATTTCAAGAAGTCTCAAGCGTCTAAGCTTGGGGATGCCCCAGTTGGCATCCCACATTTCTTCTTCAACAACTATCGGTTAGTATCGGTTGATCCTAAGTTTTTGCTTCTTCACATGATGTTTGCCATTCTTAGAATGTAATTTTATTTTGCTTTGCTTGCTGTTTTAATAGAATACCAAGATCTAAAATTATTAAATGTTAGAGAGTCTTCACATAGTTGCATAATTATTTGACTACTCATTGATCTTCACTTATATCTTTCGGAGTAGTTTGTCATTTGCTCTAGTGCTTCACTTATATATTTTAGAGCATGATGGTAGTTTTATTTTGAAGAAATAGATGAACTCTCATGCTTCACTTAGATTATTTTGAGAGTCTTAAATAGCATGGTAATTTTCTTAAAATCCTAATATGCTAGGTATACAAGATTAATAATAAAATTCTCTTATGAGTGTGTTGAATACTAAGAGAAGTTTGATGCTTGATGATTGTTTTGAGATATGGAGGTAATAATATTAAAGTCCTGCTATTTGAGTAGTTGTGAATTTGAGAAATACTTGTGTTGAAGCTTGTGATTCCCGTAGCATGCACGTATGGTGAACCGTTATGTGATGAAGTCGGAGCATGATTTATTTATTGATTGTCTTCCTTATGAGTGGCGGTCGGGGACGAGCGATGGTCTTTTCCTACCAATCTATCCCCCTAGGAGCATGCGCGTAGTACTTTGTTTCGATAACTAATAGATTTTTGCAATAAGTATGTGAGTTCTTTATGACTAATGTTGAGTCCATGGATTATACACACTCTCACCCTTCCACCATTGCTAGCCTCTCCACTACCGTGCAACTTTCGCCGGTATCATACAACCTCCTTATATCTTTCTCAAAACAGCCACCATACCTACCTATTATGTCATTTCCATAGCCATTCCGAGATATATTGCCATGCAACTTTCCACCATTCCGTTTATTATGACATGCTTCATCATTGTCATATTGCTTTGCATGATCATGTAGTTGAAATTTTATTTGTGGCAAAGCCACCATTCATAATTCTTTCATACATGTCACTCTTGATTCATTGCATATCCCGGTACACCGCCGGAGGCATTCATATAGAGTCATCTTTGTTCTAGTATCGAGTTGTAAATAAATAGAAGTGTGATGATCATCATTCAATAGAGCATTTTTCCAAAAAAAGAGAAAGGCCATAAAAAAAGAAAGGCCAAAAAAAGGAAAGGCCAAATAAAAAAATAAAAGGGACAATGCTACTATCCTTTTACCACACTTGTGCTTCAAAGTATCACCATGATCTTCATGATAGAGAGTCTCCTATGTTGTCACTTTCATATACTAGTGGAAATCTTTCATTATAGAACTTGGCTTGTATATTCCAATGATGGGCTTCCTCAAATTGCCCTAGGTCTTCGTGAGCAAGCGAGTTGGATGCACACCCACTAGTCTCTTTTGTTGAGCTTTCATACACTTATAGCTCTAGTGCATCCATTGCATGGCAATCCCTACTCACTCACATTGATATCTATTGATGGGAATCTCCATAGCCCGTTGATACGCCTAGTCGATGTGAGACTATCTTCTCCCTTTTTGTCTTCTCCACAACCACCATTCTATTCCACCTATAGTGCTATATCCATGGCTCACGCTCATGTATTGCGTGAAGATTGAAAAGGTTTGAGAACATCAAAAGTATGAAACAATTGCTTGGCATGTCATCGGGGTTGTGCATGATTTAAATATTTTGTGTGGTGAATATGGAGCATAGCCAGACTATATGATTTTGTAGGGATATCTTTCTTTAGCCATGTTATTTTGAGAAGACATGATTGCTTAGTTAGTATGTTTGAAGTATTATTATTTTTATGTCAATATTAAACTTTTGTCTTGAATATTATGGATCTGAATATTCATGCCGCAATTAAGAAGAATTACATTGAAATTATGCCAAGTAGCACTCCGTATCAAAAATTATGTTTTTATCATTTACCTACTCGAGGACGAGCAAGAATTAAGCTTGGGGATGCTGATACGTCTCCAACGTATCTATAATTTTTGATTGCTCCATGCTATATTATCTACTGTTTTAGGCAATATTGGGCTTTATTTTCCACTTTTATATTATTTTTGGGACTAACCTATTAACCGGAGGCCCAGCCCAGATTTGCTATTTTATGCCTATTTCAGTGTTTCGAGAAAAAGGAATATCAAACGGAGTCGAAACGGAACGAAATCAACTGGAGAAGTTATTTTTGGAAGGAAAGCAACCCAGGGAACTTGGAGTGCACGTCATGGGAGACACGGACTGCCCACGAGGGTGGGGGGCGCGCCCCCTGCCTCGTGGGGCCCCCGTGGCTCCTCCGACGTACTTCCTGCACCCATATATATCGTCGTACCCTAAAACTTCCAGAGCAGAATAGATCGGGAGTTCCGCCGCCAGAAGCCTCCGTGGCCACCGGAAACCAATCTAGACCCGTTCCGGCACCCTGCCGGAGGGGGCAATCCTTCTCCGGTGGCCATCTTCATCATCCCGGTGCTCTCCATGATGAGGAGGGAGTAGTTCTCCCTCGGGGCTGAGGGTATGTATCAGTAGCTATGTGTTTGATCTCTCTCTCTCTCTCTCTCTCTCTCGTGTTCTTGATTTGGCATGATCTTGATGTATCGCGAGCTTTGCTATTATAGTTTGATCTTATGTTTCTCCTCCCCCTCTACTCTCTTGTAATGAATTGAGTTTCCCCTTTGAAGTTATCTTATCGGATTGAGTCTTTAAAGATTTGAGAACACTTGATGTATGTCTTGCCGTGCGTATCTGTGGTGCAAATGGGATATCACGTGATTCACTTGATGTATGTTTTGGTGATCAACTTGCGGGTTCCGCCCATGAACCTATGCATAGGGGTTGGCACACGTTTTCGTCGTGATTCTCCGGTAGAACTTTGGGGCACTCTTTGAGGTTCTATGTGTTGGTTTGAATAGATGAATTGAGATTGTGTGATGCATATCGTATAATCATACCCACGGATACTTGAGGTGACATTGGAGTATCTAGGTGACATTAGGGTTTTGGTTGATTTGTATCTTAAGGTGTTATTCTAGTACGAACTCTAGGGCTGTTTGTGACACTTATAGGAATAGCACAACGGATTGATTGGAAAGAATAACTTTGAGGTGGTTTCGTACCCTACCATAATCTCTTCGTTCGTTCTCCGCTATTAGTGACTTTGGAGTGACTCTTTGTTGCATGTTGAGGGATAGTTTTATGATCCAATTATGTTAGTATTGTTGAGAGGACTTGCACTAGTGAAAGTATGAACCCTAGGGCTTGTTTCAACACATTGCAATACCGTTTACGCTCACTTTTATCATTCGTTACCTTGCTGTTTTTATATTTTCAGATTACAAAAACTATTATATACCATCCATATACCACTTGTATCACCATCTCTTCGCCGAACTAGTGCACCTATACAATTTACCATTGTATTGGGTGTGTTGGGGACACAAGAGACTCTTTGTTATTTGGTTGCAGGGTTGCTTGAGAGAGACCATCTTCATCCTACGCCTCCTACGGATTGATAAACCTTAGGTCATCCACTTGAGGGAAATTTGCTACTGTCCTACAAACCTCTGCACTTGGAGGCCCAACAATGTCTACAAGAAGAAGGTTGTGTAGTAGACATCACCCGCGGCCAAAAGTTTAGTCCCACCTCGCTAGTTGAGAGGGGCTCGGAGTGGTTTATAAGCCCCACTGCGGCTGCCCTCTCGAGCTCCTCTCAAATGCAGGCTTACGGGCCTAATCTCACACTATGCTGTCTGTGGGCCTATTGAGCCTTCTACGGGCCTGAATCCTGGCCCAGGTTGGGTTTCTAGTCGTATTCAGGCCGTGGTGGCCCAATAGGTGGCAGTTTTTATATTTTTTTTCCAGTTTTTTTGTTTTGTTTTTTGCATTATTTATTTTCTTTTATTTTTTGCTTTATTTTCAATTCTTTTTGCTTTTAGGTCAGAAAAATTATAAACTTTCTGTTAGTGCCGTTAGTTTTAAAATTTGAATAGTTAAAATTTGAATTCTTTGAAATTTGTTTGAATCACAAGTTTGTGATTAACTTTACTATAAAAATAATTTTTTCCATTTTTTGTTTTGTTTTTTGCATTATTTATTTTCTTTTGTTTTTTGCTTTATTTTTTAAATCTTTTTGCTTTTATGTCAGAAAAATTATAAACTTTCTGTTAATGCCATTAGTTTAAGAAAAATTATAAACTTTTTGTTAGTGTCATTAGTTTTCAAATTTGAATAGTTAAAATTTGAATTCTTTGAAATTTGTGTGAATCACAAGTTTGTGATCAACTTTACTATAAAAATAGTTTTTTTTTCAGTTTTTTTGTTTTGTTTTTTGCATTATTTAGTTTCTTTTATTTTTTGCTTTATTTTTTTAATTCTTTTTGCTTTTAGGTCAGAAAAATTATAAACTTTCTGTTAGTGTCATTAGTTTTAGAAAAATTATAAACTTTCTGTTAGTGCCATTAGTTTTAGAAAAATTATGAACTTTCTGTTAGTGCCATTAGTTTTCAAATTTGAATTCTTTGAAATTTGTGTGAATCACAAGTTTGTGATTAACTTTACTATAAAAATAGTTTTTTTTTCAGTTTTTTTGTTTTGTTTTTTGCATTATTTATTTTCTTTTGTTTTTTGCTTTATTTTTTAATTCTTTTTGCTTTTAGGTCAGAAAAATTATAACTTTCTGTTAGTGCCATTAGTTTTAGAAAAATTATAAACTTTCTGTTAGTGCTGTTAGTTTTCAAATTTGAATAGTTAAAATTTGAATTCTTTGAAATTTGTGTGAATCACAAGTTTGTCATTAACTTTACTAAAAAATGAGCATAGATGCGCCTATAGAGAGAATTCAACCTAAATTCATAATAAATTTCTATGAATTTCAAAGAAATTCACTCTGAATTTAGGTCAAATTCCCTGTATAAGGGCATCTATTTTCACTTTGAGAGGAGCTCAACAAGGCATAGAGGGATGGGCTTATAAACCGGTGTGAGTGCCCTTCGGTTGGCGAGGTGGGACTAAACTCTGACCGCAATGAGGACCAACCCTTTAGTCCCGGTTTTTGGCACAAACCGGGAGTAATGGTCATGGGCCAGGGGCGAGGCACATTGGTCCCGGTTCGTGCGTGGAACCGGGATCCAAAGGTCCAGACGAACTAGGACCAATGGCCCACGTGGCTGCCCTCTTGAGTGTTCTAGGTGAAAACATAGTTGACAAGGAGCGAACCGAGATTAATGGTATTACAAGGGCCAAACCATAAGACATTAAAGCATTTCAAATGAACTCTGAAAAAGTTGAAAGTTGGCATGGTATCATAATTGCACCCACATAGCATGTGCATGTACAAAACGGACAATGGTATCATACTCGTCTGTTACAAAGTTGGCATGGTATCATCATAATAGTTGCGGGAGAAAGTCTTCACTTTTTCTTCGCTTGTGTCATTTGCTTATTGCGCCGTAACCATGGATAATCTTCATCATTTATCTGGATGCTTGGGTCAGCCTTGACTTTGAAGGGAGGAATTTCATGAAACTTTTCATAATCTTCAGACATGTCTGTCTTGCCCTCCACTCCCACGATGTCCATTTTTCGTGAAAGAACTATGTGGCGCTTTGGCTCATCATATGATGTATTCGCTTCCTTATCTTTTCTTTTTCTCGGTTTGGTAGACATGTCCTTCACATAGATAACCTGTGCCACATCAGTTCGTCAATGTACCCAAGATTTTTCAGATCCGCTGTTGTCATTCCGTACTGTGGGTCTACCTGTACCCCGCCTCCTGGCAGATTGACCCATTTGCACTTAAACAAAGGGACCTTAAAATCATGTCCGTAGTCAAGTTCCCATATGTCCACTATGTAACCATAATATGTGTCCTTTTCCCTTCTCGGTTGCTGCATCAAAGCGGACACTGCTGTTTTGGTTGGTGCTCTTTTGATCTTGGGCGATCGTGTAAAATGTATTCCCATTTATCTCGTATCCTGTGTAAGTCAATACAGTCAAAGATGATCCCCTGGACAACAAGTACAGCTCATCACAAACAGTGTTGTCACCTCTGAGACGTGTTTCCAACCAACTGCTGAAAGTCCTGATGTGTTCACATGTAATCCAGTTGTCGCACTGCTCCGGGTGTTTGGAGCGCATACTGGTCTTGTGTTCATCGACATACGGGGTCACCAAGGTAGAGTTCTGTAGAACTGTGTAGTGTGCTTGAGACCAAGAATATCCGTCCCTGTATATTATTGAGTCCCCTCCAAGCGTGCATTTTCCAGTCAGTCTCCCCTCATACCGCGATTTAGGGAGACCTATCTTCTTAAGGCCAGGAATGAAGTCAAAACAAAACTCAATGACATCCTCTGTTTGATGGCCCATGGAGATGCTTCCTTCTGGCCTAGCGCGGTTACGGACATATTTCTTTAGGACTCCCATGAACCTCTCAAAGGGGAACATATTGTGTAGAAATACGGTCCCCAGAATGACAGTCTCGTCGACTAGATGAACTAGGATGTGTGTCATGATATTGAAGAAGGATGGTGGGAACACCAGCTCGAAACTGACAAGACATTGCGCCACATCACTCCTTAGCCTTAGTACGATTTGTGGATCGATCACCTTCTGAGAGATTGCATTGAGGAATGCACATAGCTTCACAATGGCTAATCGGACATTTTCCGGTAGAAGCCCCCTCAATGCAACCGGAAGCAGTTGCGTCATAATCATGTGGCAGTCATGAGACTTTAGGTTCTGGAAATTTTTCTCTGGCATATTTATTATTCCCTTTATATTTGACGAGAAGCCAGTCGGGACCTTCATACTGAGCAGGCATTCAAAGAAGATTTCTTTCTCTTCTTTCGTAAGAGCGTAGCTGGTAGGACCTTCATACTGCTTCGGAGGCATGCCGTCTTTTTCGTGCAAACGTTGCAGGTCCTCCCGTGCCTCAGGTGTATCTTTTGTCTTCCCATACACGCCCAAGAAGCCTAGCAGGTTCACGCAAAGGTTCTTCGTCACGTGCATCACGTCGATTGAAGAGCGGATCTGTAGGTCTTTCCAGTAGGGTAGGTCCCAAAATATAGATTTCTTCTTCCACATGGGTGCGTGTCCCTCAGCGTCATTCGGAACAGCTAGTCCGCCGGGACCCTTGCTACCTATTTTAGCACTGTGTTGGTTTTCCTCGAAGAGGAAGGGATGATGCAGCAAAGTAGCGTAAGTATTTCCCTCAGTTTTTGAGAACCAAGGTATCAATCTAGTAGGAGGCTACACGCAAGTCCCTCGTACCTGCACAAACAAATAAATCCTCGCAACCAACGCAAATAGGGGTTATCAATCCCTATAGGGCCACTTATGAGAGTGAGATCTGATAGATATGATAAAGATAATATTTTTGGTATTTTTATGATAAAGATGCAAAGTAAAATAAAGGCAAAGTAAATAGCAAAGTAAATAACTAAGTAGTAGGAGATTGATATGATAAAGATAGACCCGGGGGCCATAGGTTTCACTAGTGGCTTCTCTCGAGAGCATAAGCATTCTATGGTGGGTGAACAAATTACTGTTGAGCAATTGACAGAATTGAGCATAGTTATGAGAATATCTAGGTATGATCATGTATATAGGCATCACGTCCGAGACAAGTAGACCGACTCCTGCCTGCATCTACTACTATTACTCCACTCATCGACCGCTATCCAGCATGCATCTAGAGTATTAAGTTAAAAACAGAGTAACACCTTAAGCAAGATGACATGATGTAGAGGGATAGACTCATGCAATATGAAGAAAACCCCATCTTGTTATCCTCGATGGCAACAATACAATACGTGCCTTGCTGCCCTTACTGTCACCGGGAAAGGACACCGCAAGATTGAACCCAAAGCTAAGCACTTCTCCCATTGCAAGAAAGATCAATCTAGTAGGCCAAACCAAACTGATAATTCGAAGCGACTTGCAAAGATAACCAATCATACATAAAAGAATTCAGAGAAGATTCAATATTATTCATAGATAGACTTGATCATAAACCCACAATTCATCGGTCTCAACAAACACACCGCGAAAGAAGATTACATCGAATAGATCTCCATAAGAGAGGGGGAGAACATTGTATTGAGATCCAAAAAGAGAGAAGAAGCCATCTAGCTACTAACTATGGACCCGTAGGTCTGAAGTAAACTACTCACACTTCATCGGAGAGGGCTATGGTGTTGATGTAGAAGCCCTCCGTGATCGATGCCCCTCCGGCGGAGCTCCGGAACAGGCCCCAAGATGGGATCTCGTGGATACAGAAAGTTACGGCGGTGGAATTAGGGTTTTTGGCTCCGTATCTAATCATTTGGGGGTACGTGGGTATATATAGGAGGAAGAAGTACGTCGATGGAGCAACAGGGGGCCCACGAGGGTGGAGGGCGCGCCTGGGGGGGGGGCAGGCGCGCCCCCTACCTCGTGGCCTCCTGTTAGTTGGCTTGACGTAGGGTCCAAGTCTCCTGAGTTTTATTCAGTGAAAAAATCACGTTCCCGAAGGTTTCGTTCCGTTTGGACTCCGTTTGATATTCCTTTCCTTCGAAACCCTAAAACAAGCAAAAAACAGCAATTCTGGGCTGGGCCTCCGGTTAATAGGTTAGTCCCAAAAATAATATAAAAGTGGATAATAAAGCCCAATAATGTCCAATAACAGTAGATAATATAGCCTGGAGCGATCAAAAATTATAGATACGTTGGAGACGTATCAAGCATCCCCAAGCTTAATTCCTGCTCGTCCTCGAGTAGGTAAATGATAAAAACAGAATTTTTGATGCGGAGTGCTACTTGGCATAATTTTAATGTAATTCTTCTTAATTGTGGTATGAATATTCAGATCCGAAAGATTCATGACAAAATTTCATATTGACATAGAAAATAATAATACTTCAAGCATACTAACACAGCAATTATGTCTTCTCAAAATAACATGGCTAAAGAAAGTTATCCCTACAAAATCATATAGTCTGGCTATGCTCTATCTTCACCACACAAAATATTTAAATCATGCACAACCCCGATGACAAGACAAGCAATTGTTTCATACTTTTGACATTCTCAAAACTTTTTCAATCTTCACGCAATACATGAGCGTGAGCCATGGATATAGCACTATGGGTGGAATAGAGTGGTGGTTGTGGAGAAGACAAAAAGGGGAAGATAGTCTCACATCAACTAGGCGTATCAATGGGCTATGGAGATGCCCATCAATAGATATCAATGTGAGTGAGTAGGGATTGCCATGCAACGGATGCACTAGAGCTATAAGTATATGAAAGCTCAAAAAGAAACTAAGTGGGTGTGCATCCAACTTGCTTGCTCATGAAGACCTAGGGCAATTTTGAGGAAGCCCATCATTGGAATATACAAGCCAAGTTCTATAATGAAAAATTCCCACTAGTATATGAAAGTGATAACATGAGAGACTCTCTACTATGAAGATCATGGTGATACTTTGAAGCACAAGTGTGGTAAAAGGATAGTAACATTGTCCCTTCTCTCTTTTTCTCTCATTTTTTATGGCCTCTTTTCTTTCTCTTTTTTGGGGCTTCTTTGGCCTTTTTTATTTATTTTTCGTCCAGAGTCTCATCCCGACTTGTGGGGGAATCATAGTCTCCATCATCCTTTCCTCACTTCGGACAATGCTCTAATAATGATGATCATCACACTTTTATTTTTCTTACAACTCAATAATTACAACTCGATACTTAGAACAAGATATGACTCTATATGAATGCCTCCGGCGGTGTACCGGGATATGCAACGATGCATCAGTGACAAGTATGAAAGAATTATGAACGGTGGCTTTGCCACGAATACTATGTCAACTACATGATCATGCTAAGCAATATGACAATGATGGAGTGTGTCATAAACGGAACGGTGGAAAGTTTCATGGCAATATATCTCGGAATGGCTATGGAAATGCCATAATAGGTAGGTATGGTGGCTGATTTGAGGAAGGTATATGGTAGGTGTATGATACCGGCGAAAGGTGCGCGGTATTAGAGAGGCTAGCAAAGGTGGAAGGGTGAGAGTGCGTATAATCCATGGACTCAACATTAGTCATAAAGAACTCATATACTTATTGCAAAAATCTATAAGTTATCAAAGCAAAGTATTACGCGCATGCTCCTAGAGGGATAGATTGGTAGGAAAAGACCATCGCTCGTCTCCGACCGCCACTCATAAGGAAGACAATCAATAAATAAATCATGCTCCGAATTCATCACATAACGGTTCAACATACGTGCATGCTACGGGAATCACAAGCTTTAACACAAGTATTTCTCAAATTCACAACTACTCAACTAGCAAGACTTTAATATCACCATCTCCATGTCTCAAAACAATTATCAAGTATCAAACTTATCATAGTATTCAACACACTCATAAGAGAATTTTTATTATTAATCTTGCATACCAAGCATATTAGGATTTTAAGCAAATTACCATGCTATTTAAGACTCTCAAAATAATCTAAATGAAGCATGAGAGATCAATAGTTTCTATAAAACAAATCCACCACCGTGCTCTAAAAGATATAAGTGAAGCACTAGAGTAAAATTATATAACTCAAAAGATATAAGCGAAGCGCATAGAGTATTCTAACAAATTCCAAATCATATATGGCTCTCTCAAAAGGTGTGTACAGCAAGGATGATTGTGGTAAACTAACAAGCAAAGACTCAAATAATACAAGACGCTCCAAGCAAAACACATATCATGTGGTAAATAAAAATATAGCTCCAAGTAAAGTTACCGATAGAAGTAGACGAAAGAGGGGATGCCTTCCAGGGCATCCCCAAGCTTTGTCTTTTAGGTGTACTTAGATTATCTTGGGGGTGCCATGGTCATCCCCAAGCTTAGGCTCTTGCCACTCCTTGTTCCATAATCCATCAAATCTTTACCCAAAATTTGAAAACTTCACAACACAAAACTTAAAGTAGAAAATCTCGTGAGCTCCGTTAGCGAAAGAAAACAAAAGACCACTTCAAGGTACTGTAATGAACTCATCATTTATTTATATGGGTGTTATACCTACAGTATTCCAACTTCTCTATGGTTTATAAACTAATTTACTAGCCATAGATTCATCAAACAACACACGAAAAACAGAATCTGTCAAAAACAGAACAGTCTATAGTAATCTGTAGCTAGCGCAAGATCTGGAACCCCAAAAATTACAAAATAAATTTCTGGACGTGAGGAATTTATATATTAATCATCTTAAAAAATAATTAACTAAATAGAACTTTACAAATAAAAATGACAGCAGTTCTCGTGAGCGCTAAAGTTTCTGTTTTTTACAGCAAGTTCAACAAGACTTTCCCCAAGTCTTCCCAACGGTTCTACTTGGAAAAAACACTAATTAAACACAAAAAACACAACCAAAACAGAGGCTAAATAATTTATTTATTACTAAGCAGGATCAAAAAGCAAGGAATAAAAATAAAATTGGGTTGCCTCCCAACAAGCGCTATCGTTTAACGCCCCTAACTAGGCATAACAAGCAAGAATAGATCTATGTATTGCCATGTTTGGTAGGCAATACATAAGTGGCTCTCATAATAGATTCATAAGGTGATTTAATTTTCTTTCTAGGAAAGTGTTACATGCCTTTCCTTAATGGAAATTGGAATATAATATTTCCTTCCTTCATATCAATAATTGCACCAATCGTTCTAAGGAAAGGTCTACCAAGAATAATAGGACATGAAGGATTGCAATCTATGTCAAGAACAATAAAATCTACAGGCACATAATTCCTATTTGCAACAATAGGAACATCATTAATTCTTCCCATAGGTTTCTTAATAGTGGAATCCGCAAGGTGCAAGTTCAGAGAGCAATCATCAAAATCACGGAAACCTAACAAATCACACAAAGTCTTTGAAATCGTGGAAACACTAGCACCCAAATCACATAAAGCATAGCATTCATGATCTTTAATTTTAATTTTAATAATTGGTTCCCACTCATCATAAAGTTTTCTAGGGATAGAAACTTCCAATTCAAGTTTTTCTTCATAAGATTGCATCAAGGCATCAACGATATGTTTAGTAAACGCTTTATTTTGACTATAAGCATGAGGAGAATTTAGAACGGATTGCAAAAAGGAAATACAATCAATAAAAGAGCAATTTTCATAGTTAAATTCCTTCAAATCCATAATGGTGGGTTTAGCAACATCTAGGGTTTTAATTTCTTCAATCCCACTTTTATCAAATTTAGCATCAAGATCAAAAGGTTCAGAATTCTTGGAACGCCTTCTAGGTAAAGGTGGATCATATTCAGTCCCATCATTATCAAGATTCATATTGCAAAACAAAGATTTAATAGGGGACATATCAATAACTTTTAGATCTTCATCATTATTTTCATAGGAACTAGAAGATCACGCTTTTATAAAGGCATCTTTCTTAGCACGCATCCTAGCGGTTCTTTCTTTGCACTCATCAATAAAAATTCTTATGGCTTTGAGAGACTCATTGATATCATGCTTAGGTGGAATAGATCTAAGTTTCAAAGAATCAACATCAAGAGCAATTCTATCGACGTTCCTAGCCAAATCATCAATTGTAAGCAATTTTTCTTCAATCATAGCATTAAAATTCTTTTGCGAAGTAATAAATTATTTAATATTAGAATCAAAATCAGAGGGAATCTTATTATAATTTCCATAAGAATTGTTGTAGGAATTACCATAATTATTAGAGGGATTACTAGGACAAGGCTAAGGATTGAAATTTCCTCTATACGCGTTGTTACCAAAATTGTTCCTACCAACAAAATTCACATCCATAGATTCATTATTATTCTCAATCAAAGTAGACAAGGGCATATCATTAGGATCAGAAGAAACACTCTTATTAGCAAATAATTTCATAAGTTCATCCATCTTTCCACTCAAAACATTAATTTCTTCTATCGCATGCACCTTTTTATTAGTAGATCTTTCAGTGTGACATTGAGAATAATTAACCATAATATTATCTAGGAGTTTAGTAGCTTCTCCTAAAGTGATTTCCATAAAAGTGCCTCCCGCGGCCGAATCCAAAAGATTTCTAGAAGCAAAATTCAATCCGGCATAAATTTTTTGTATAATCATCCACAAATTTAAACCATGAGTAGGGCAATTACGTATCATTAATTTCATTCTCTCCCAAGCTTGTGCAACATGTTCATGATCAAGTTGCTTAAAGTTCAAAATATCGTTTCTAAGAGAGATGATCTTAGCGGGAGGAAAATACTTAGAGATAAAAGCATCTTTGCACTTATTCCATGAATCTATACTATTTTTAGGCTAAGACGAAAACCAAGCTTTAGCACGATCTCTAAATGAAAAAGGAAATAGCTTCAATTTAACAATATCATTATCCACATCTTTCTTCTTTTGCATGTCACACAAATCAACGAAGCTATTTAGATGGGTAGCAGCATCTTCACTAGGAAGGCCGGAGAACGGATCTTTCATGACAAGATTCAGCAAAGCAGTATTAATTTCACAAGATTCAGCATCGGTAAGAGGAGCAATCGGAGTGCTAATAAAATCATTGTTGTTGGTATTGGTGAAGTCACACAATTTAGTATTATCTTGAGCCATCACGACAAGCAAGCAAACTAACACACAAGCAAACAAAAAGCAAGCGGACAAAAAGGGCAAATAGAGAGGGAAGATAGAGAGAGAGAGGGCGAATAAAACGGCAAGGGTGAATTGGGGGGAGAGGAAAACGAGAGGCAAATGGCAAATAATGTAATGCGGGCGATAAGGGTATGTGATGTGTACTTGGTATGTTGACTTTTGCGTAGACCTCCCCGGCAACGGCGCCAGAAATCCTTCTTGCTACCTCTTTTAGCACTGCGTTGGTTTTCCCCAAAGAGGAAGAGATGATGCAGCAAAGTAGCATAAGTATTTCCCTCAGTTTTTGAGAACCAAGGTATCAATCCAGTAGGAGGCTACACGCAAGTCCCTCATACCTGCACAAACAAATAAATCCTCGCAACCAACGCAAATAGGGGTTATCAATCCCTATATGGCCACTTACGAGAGTGAGATCTGATAGATATGATAAAGATAATATTTTTGATATTTTTATGATAAAGATGCAAAGTAAAATAAAGGCAAAGTAAATAGCAAAGTAAATAACTAAGTAGTAGGAGATTGATATGATAAAGATAGACCCGGGGGCCATAGGTTTCACTAGTGGCTTCTCTCCAGAGCATAAGCATTCTATGGTGGGTGAACAAATTACTGTTGAGCAATTGACAGAATTGAGCATAGTTATGAGAATATCTAGGTATGATCATGTATATAGGCATCACGTCCGAGACAAGTAGACCGACTCCTGCCTGCATCTACTACTATTACTCCACTCATCGACCGCTATCCAGCATGCATCTAGAGTATTAAGTTAAAAACAGAGTAACACCTTAAGCAAGATGACATGATGTAGAGGGATAGACTCATGCAATATGAAGAAAACCCCATCTTGTTATCCTCGATGGCAACAATACAATACGTGCCTTGCTGCCCTTACTGTCACCGGGAAAGGACACCGCAAGATTGAACCCAAAGCTAAGCACTTCTCCCATTGCAAGAAAGATCAATCTAGTAGGCCAAACCAAACTGATAATTCGAAGCGACTTGCAAAGATAACCAATCATACCATAAAAGAATTCAGAGAAGATTCAAATATTATTCATAGATAGACTTGATCATAAACCCACAATTCATCGGTCTCAACAAACACACCGCGAAAAGAATATTACATCGAATAGATCTCCACAAGAGAGGGGGAGAACATTGTATTGAGATCCAAAAAGAGAGAAGAAGCCATCTAGCTACTAACTATGGACCTGTAGGTCTGAAGTAAACTACTCACACTTCATCGGAGAGGCTATGGTGTTGATGTAGAAGCCCTCCGTGATCGATGCCCCCTTCGACGGAGCTCTGGAACAGGCCCAAGATGGGATCTCGTGGATACAGAAAGTTACGGCGGTAGAATTAGGGTTTTTTTGCTCCGTATCTGATCATTTGGGGGTACGTGGGTATATATAGGAGGAAGAAGTACGTCGGTGGAGCAACAGGGGGCCCACGAGGGTGGAGGGCGCGCCTGGGGGGCAGGCGTGCCCCCCTACCTCGTGGCCTCCTGTTAGTTGGCTTGACGTAGGGTCCAAGTTTCCTGAGTTGTATTCGGTGAGAAAATCATGTTCCTGAAGGTTTTATTCTGTTTGGACTCCGTTTGATATTCCGTTTCTTCGAAACCCTAAAACAGGCAAAAAGCAGCAATTCTGGGCTGGGCCTCCGGTTAATAGGTTAGTCCCAAAAATAATATAAAAGTGGATAATAAAGCCCAATAATGTCCAATAACAGTAGATAATATAGCCTGGAGCGATCAAAAATTATAGATACGTTGGAGACGTATCAACCCTTTCCAGAGATTACGTGTAAATCATTGACCATAGCAAGTACGTGATCACCGGTACGCATGGCGGGCTTCTTCCGGTGATCTGCCTCGCCTCTGAAATGCTTGCCTTTCTTTCGACATTGATGGTTGGTCGGAAGAAATCGACGATGGCCCAGGTACACATTCTTCCTGCATTTGTCCAGGTATATACTTTCAGTTTCATCTAAACAGTGCGTGCATGCGTGGTATCCCTTGTTTGTCTGTTCTGAAAGGTTACTGAGAGCGGGCCAATCGTTGATGGTTACAAACAGCAACGCGTGCAGGTTAAATTCCTCCTGTTTGTGCTCATCCCACGTACGTACACCATTTCCATTCCACAACTGTAAAAGTTCTTCAACTAATGGCCTTAGGAACACATCAATGTCGTTGCCGGGTTGCTTAGGGCCTTGGATGAGAACTGGCATCATAATGAACTTCCGCTTCATGCACATCCAAGGAGGAAGGTTATACATACATAGAGTCACGGGTCAGGTGCTGTGATTGCTGCTCTGCTCCCCGAAAGGATTAATGCCATCCGCGCTTAAACCAAACCATACGTTCCTTGGGTCACTTGCAAACTCAGGCCAGTACTTTCTCTCGATTTTTCTCCACTGCGACCCGTCAGCGGGTGCTCTCAACTTCCCGTCTTTCTTACGGTCCTCATTGTGCCATCGCATCAACTTGGCATGCTCTTCGTTTCTGAACAGACGTTTCAACCGTGGTATTATAGGAGCATACCACATCACCTTCGCAGGAACCCTCTTCCTGGGGGGCTCGCCGTCAACATCACCAGGGTCATCTCGTCTGATCTTATACCGCAATGCACTGCATACCGGGCATGCGTTCAGATCCTGGTACGCACCGCGGTAGAGGATGCAGTCATTAGGGCATGCATGTATCTTCTGCACCTCCAATCCTAGAGGGCATACGACCTTCTTTGTTGCGTATGTACTGTCGGGCAATTCGTTATCCTTTGGAAGCTTCTTCTTCAATATTTGCAGTAGCTTCTCAAATCCTTTGTCAGGCACAGTATTCTCTGCCTTCCACTGCAGCAATTCCAGTACGATACCGAGCTTTGTGTTGCCATCTTCGCAATTGGGGTACAACCCTTTTTTGTGATCCTCTAACATGCGATCGAACTTCAGCTTCTCCTTTTGACTTTCCAATTGCGTCCTTGCATCGACAATGACCCGACAGAGATCATCATCATCGGGCACATCGTCTGGTTCCTCTTAATCTTCAGCAGCTTCCCCCGTTGCAGCATCATTGGGCACATCTTCTGGTTCCTCTTGATCTTCAGCAGCTTCCCCCGTTGCAGCATCACCGTATTCAGGGGCACATAGTTGTCATCGTCCTCTTCTTCTTCGCCGTCTTCCATCATAACCCCTATTTCTCCGTGCCTCGTCCAAACATTATAGTGTGGCATGAAACCCTTGTAAAGCAGGTGGGTGTGAAGGATTTTCCGGTCAGAGTAAGACTTCGTATTCCCACATTTAGGGCATGGACAACACATAAAACCATTCTGCTTGTTTGCCTCAGCCACTTCGAGAAAATCATGCATGCCCTTAATGTACTCGTAGGTGTGTCTGTCACCGTACATCCATTGCCGGTTCATCTGCGTGCATTATATATAATTAAGTGTGTCAAAACCATTACAGAACATCATGAATAGATAATTAAGTGACCAAATTAATAGAAGTTCATCATCACATTAAAACCAAAGTACATACATAGTTCTCATCTAACAACATATAGCTCTCCAGAGCATCTAATTAATTAAACCATACATTAAAACTATGTAAAACATTTCAATGCGAAAACAAATGCAATCATAATCGCAACCAAGGTAACAATTGATACAATGGCATAATGATACCAAGCCTCGGTATGAATGGCATATTTTCTAATCTTTTTAATCTTCAAGCGCATTGCATCCATCTTGATCTTATGATCATCGACGACATCCGCAACATGCAACTCCAATATCATCTTCTTCTCCTCAATTTTTTTTATTTTTTCCTTCAAGTAATTGTTTTCTTCTTCAACTAAATTTAACCTCTCGACAATAGGGTCGGTTGGAATTTCTGGTTCAACTACCTCCTACATAAATAAAATCTATGTCACGTTGGTCGGCATTATTGTCATAAACAATAAATGAACCAAATAGTTATAAAAAGATAATATATACCACATCCGAATCATAGACAGGACGAGGGCCGACGGGGGGCGAATACCAAAACCATCACACTATATAATAACAAGCAATAAAATAGTAAGAAAATTAGACAAGTATCTATCTAAAGTAAGAATTTTTTTCTTTCAGAAAGAAGATAAGAACAAGAGGCTCACCACGGTGGTGCCGACGACGAGATCGGCGCGTGCGATCGACGGCGGTGAAGACGGGAATGGGACGTGACGGGCCGCTAAACCTAGACAAATCTCGAGGAAAATGGAGCTTTGAGGTCGAGCTTCGAGAGGAGAAAGCTTAACTAGTGTGGCTCGGGCATTTCATCGAACACCTCATGTGCATAGGAGGTGAGCTAGAGCACCACAAAGCCCTTCCCTCACCGGCCAGAGAAAAACAGAGCACTGGAGTGCTCTGCTCGCGGGCGAGGGGTATATATAGGCACCTCATTGGTCCCGGTTCATGGCATGAACCGGGACTAAATGGCAGCCTGTGGTCCCGGTTCAAGCCACCAACCGGGACCAATGATGGTGGGCCAGGAGCGAGCCCCATTGGTGCTGGTTCGTCCCACCAACCGGGACCAAAGGGGCCAGACGAACCGGGACCAATGCCCCCACGAGGCCCAGCAGGCCCCTGACCTCACGAACCGGGACCAATGCCCCCATGGGTCCCGGTTCTGGACTGAACCGGGACTAATGGGCTGACCTGGCCTGAACCAAAGCTCTCTTTTCTACTAGTGCATGGTGTCCTTCTTGAGGCCGATGCCATGCACATCCTTGCGGAGGTCATCGACTTCACCCCGCAGCTCTGCGGTTTCGTCGCGGTGCTGTAGAAATTCGCCCTTCATGGCCAGGAGTTCGGCGATTTCCGACTCGTCGAGACTGGCCTTGCCGCGCCCCATCTTGGCTGAGTAGTTCAGAAGGGAATTTTACCCCCAGGACTTGCCCGGGAACCGGATCTGAATACTCAACCCTGCCGCCGCCGCTCGAGATCGCCACCAGAACAGCACCACACGCCGCCGACCTGGGATTTTACCGAGTGAGCGATTTGCTCAAACAACCAGTCAAGCTCGACGCGCTGCCGACGAATGGGTCTACCGCCACCAGCGCCACCTACACCGCTGCCAACGCCACCGACACCGTCGCCGTCGACGAAAGAGGGAGGGAAGGGTGGGAAATCATCGTCGCAACTTCGATCTGCTGCATCGCCGAGGAAAAACTTCGCTCTGATACCAATTGTCACACCCTAATTTGAGAAATTGGGGAGGATTCGATATAGATCACACGAACAGGAGGGGAAAGTAGGCACCCGCTAGGGTTTTCTGTATTGCTATAAGATATATGTTTGAGTAATGAAATGGTCTCATGAATAAACGATGCCTTACAAGACCTTGGGTGCGAGCTTTATAACCCAGCTGGCACAGGTGACGGCTACAGTGGCGTGGATGAAACGCTACAGGAAACAGCTGAAACGGTACAGTGAGACGGTGAGCATCGCGAGCCGTTCGATCGTCGGGTCGAGGGTGAATCTGGACCGGACGTTAACTGAAGAAGAGATACACTTGTTAACTGAAGATGCGGGGCTGACAGTTCATTACTACTCCTACACAATTCAACTCCTTGCTTGGTGTGCCTGCTCACTATAATCAAAACCAGTACTGTTTAAAACAAATTTTGAGAAATCTGTTTACATACATTTCTTAAAAGCACTAAAAGTACTTTTCACCAAACCTACGAAAGAGGCAGCATTTTCTTTTGCCGCCACTTTCTGACCCTAATAGATTGGCTCCAACGAAAAAGGATATCTGCTACCATGATACGATACGGGTGTCATTTCAAGACGCTACTCCAGTCCAGCCTAGTGCGCAGCTTGAGAGGGTGGTAAATGAAATGATTTGGTCCATGACGGTGCTGTACTGCTGCTAATAGCACCATGATAAAGGCCGTTAGCCTTTGAACCTTTGATCCTTTTCCTTCAATCTATGGAGCCCACGCCGTTTTCTGTCTGGCCTGGATAAAGCCGTTTATCAGGCAAGTTTTAGTTAACCACTACGGGTAACATGCTGAATTATTATCAGGGTCTCACCAACCACAGGCCTGAATTATTTGAAAACCCAATCCGTTCTCCGTTTTCCTCTGTCGCCTGCGCCATGCTGAATTAATTCTGGTTCTGCTCATGGAAAAAGTTGGAAGGCGTGGAAGGACCGCAACATCGTGCACTTAATTTATCCTACTGTCATCAGGACAATAGGTAGACGGACACTGGAATATCTGTTCCCTCTGTCCAAATCTCGAACCCTATTTTTATATATCCGAGAGTCGTGCCCTTCTTCTTCCCCTTATCCTGGGGTCACGGCGATGTTTTTTTTTTATCGATCCTTTCGCGATGTTCAGCAGTGGTAACACAAGGGATTTGTTCAGAATGAGCATAGATGAACAATGCAATTCTCACTCACAGGTTCACGCTAGTGAAGAAATGCAGAGATTATTCGACGTATATATATATAGTTAATCCATGGTACTGTACTTTGTATCAGGAAGGACAAATGGAAGCCCAAAAGCAAGAAATGGATCGAATGGGACCGATCCATCTATGAACGAATCGATGGACAAAGAAAGAAAGAAAACTGAAATTATCTACTAGCAACAGATGTTCAAGCGGCATCATTTTCACCGGCACTGGCAGCATTCAGATCCACGGAAAGATCAAGTTCCTGCATTGTAACAGCGCAAATTGTTGAGTTTTCCAGTCAGATCTTCCTTTGGTCTTTTAATCGGCTATTATTCAGTATTGGAAATATTGACGTTTTGAATGAAAAGAAATCTAGCTCAATTACCTTTCCAGTGATCTTGCTGTACAAGGCGAGTACATCCTTCACCGTTGTCTCAAAATGGGTGGTCGCGTCGTAGCTCTGTAAAAACCAACGAATTAAGAACAATCCTGCAGTGTTGTCGAGTGAGTAAACTATGGTTGCTTCAGCTTACAGTTGTCAAGAAACAGTTGTCCTCCTCAGCAGCATTAACAGGCTCGTATCGATCGTACATGTCGAAGAACGTCTCCTCCACGGGGCCGAGCAGATCGATCCCGGGTTTCAGCTCGATCTCAGGCTTGTCGGTCTCAGCTTCAGTCGACACAAAGGCGATGAACTTGCCTTTCGGTGCAACGTTGTGAGCGTACGAGCAGCAGAACACGTACCTGCAAAATAATTGTGTCAGGTACTGCTATAGTGCTTTATCTAAGCAAGACAGCTCATGTTTAAAAACAATCATAACAGCGAGAACCAACTGAACAACAGTACACCTTATCTAACTAAGATTGTTTAAAAGTTCGATGGTTTGCTTTCATTTTAAAATTACTTACATGTCTGATTTGCGCTTCAGCTGTTTCTTTGGGAGGATAATCTGCACGGAGTGAGAATCTTTGGTGTCAGGAATGGGATGCTTCATTATGCATATCGCACGCGCCACCCTTCCGACCTTCTTCACCTGTACATTTTTTGAAGGATTTCAAGGTCATATACTACCACAAGCCTGAATCTGAAATGTACCGGTTTGCAAGCCACAGATGTATAAATACCTTGTCAGGCAAGTATGATGGGTCACAAACAACTTTTTTGCATTTTGCCGTCTCCCCTTCGGATGTCACACCAAATGCTTTACCACTCTCATCGAACTCAACCTGCAAACAATTCCAAATATAAGCATCTTTGACTGAAGATTTAGAAAGTAGCATTCCAGTATTTTTGAGTGATGGACTCTCTGGAAACGGATAAAACAGTTACCTTGCATTCTGGTTTGTTAAGCATGTATGTGCCACCATAAACAGCGCTCAGACGAGCAAATGCCTAACAAAACATTCTCAATTTCAGTTGACCAAAGTTGAAACGTATGTGAATTCATGGTAAATTGGCATGGCCATACCTGAGGGAGCTCTCCTAGACCATACAAGGGGTAGATATAAGGTGATCCACCTTGGAAGCGTGCCAATGATTCCGAATACAGCTATTGAAAGAAGACCAATCTGGAGATCAGGTTTTAATTGTCTTTTCCTCCGCAAACCCCAATACATTTATTGTCAAACTATCTGTCATGTCTTAATGTTTTTTGTTTCACCAATTGTATATTTTTAGCTGAAAACTATTCCGCATGACATGACAGATAATTCTTTTTTAAGATAGAAAAGCTATTTATGAACTCACGTGGAACTTTCCAATGCAATGTGTTGTAGAAATTGCCACCTAAAACTTTGGTTTAGAAAAATCATCTGATGTGGGGTGAAACCACGTATATATCTTTTGGTGACCAAATTATGCATGTTCTGGTTCAGAAAAATAAGCCTAGAAGTATTGCAAGTTTATAGAAAAACATCAACAGGTCCATCATAATATATGTTCCTATAGTGTATTTACTTGATATTGTAGATGTAAATATTTTTCTCTATAAAGTTAGTGAACTTATAGGCCTTACATTGCGGAACAGAGTATGATACAAAAGTGGCATAACAATCTTTGCCATTTTAAGGTCATTTTCACATGCATGTGCTTAACCTAATGCTTATTAATCTTAATCATACTGAATGAAAAAGGACGGCCACAGAGATGAGAGGACGCGAAATTGGTCCCTAGCAGCAACTTCAATCATGCTCTTACAGAGTTACAGTATATGTCCTCTCTGTAATCTATGCTCCAATATTACGCCTTAGGATATTCTCCTTTTAAGGCAAAAAATAGTTGGCTCGCGACCTTGAAGAAATTCCCAGATGCATAAAGAATTCATCAAGGCATGGTTTTGTGATACTGATCAAAATGTATGCTGACTCCAACAGGCTTGTTTTTTTTTCGAAAAGGGAGGCTTGTTTTGTTTAGTAGGTGGAAATGTAGTACCTTCATTCTCTTGACAGTGTCAATTGCGGGCTCATCGAGATAGCTGTCATCGCGGTGAAGTGCCAATGCATGACCAATAAAGTCAATCGTGTCATCCTCCAGTCCATATTTGCTGATCCAAGCAAACATCATCGACGTTGCATTAGGAAATGGTGGCGAAATTCAACTTGGTTTTCTACTTCTTTTTATCACTGAGCAGTAACCCAAATACGGAGTACAACACAAGCCAAAGCAACTTACGAGATGAGTTCCCTCGTCGTGACTTTGTGCAGATTTAGGCCTTCGTGTGACTTCGCGTCATCCTCTTCGTAGTCCTGAACGTAAATGAAGAACTTCCTAGCGCGGCGCTTTTCAAACAATCCCATTAGGTTAGATTTCAAGGCTTCAACATCTGTCGCAGGGACTTTGTGGATCTATCATCATTACCAAAGAAGGAAATGTGAATCAGAACACCATGTTACAAAAAATAGTACTCCCTCCGTTCGGAAATACTTGTCCTAGATACAACCATTTCTAAGACAAGTATTTCCGAACGGAGGGAGCACATACTAATGTCAAATTATCTTTAATAGCAGTATCACGTTTGATATCAGATCCATACCTTCCCGTTGTTGTAGACGAAGCTGCCATCGACGGCCTTGAAGTTCAGATACTTTGTCACGCTGGTGCGGATCAAGACACGTACCAATGCACCGTTGGCCATCATGAACTGCAAACTCACATTTTACGGTGATCTGTATAACAGCAGAAGCACAGGAAAGACAAAGGAATTAGAGTTTACAGGCGCCTACAGACCTTGGGCACCATGTCGACGTTGTACTCCTTGCTGACACCCAGATGGTCAGGAGTGGTGTCGCTGCCTTTGAATCTCTTCCAGATCTATAAAGCGAACGGAACGAAACGTAAGACAACATAACTGAAGATTCACGAGAATTTTAAGATCTTTTGTGAATTTTGGAGAACATTTGTGATACATGGTGTTTGCAAGGGTCATGCTAGCGCACCTTGGCCAGATTCAGGGATGTAGATTCTCCACCGTAGTAGTCATTCCTGTCCATGTGAAGAACCTGTAGGTACACAAGGTGCAAAGAGAAATGATAGCTCAGGATAATGTCGCCCTTTGTGAACACTTGGTGATGATGTATCCAGCAACATTTCCAAGGGAACTCGGTGCTCACCTTGAGGCCATCGACGGAGAGGATGCCACTGAGGATGCACTCCTTGAGCCCCGTCCCCAGCACGATCACGTCGTACTCCTCATCCATCGCTCCCTGACAAACCCTTCTTCTCCGATCTACCGGATCTTCCTCTCGCGGCGGTGAGCCTCCTCCACCCCTCGCAGGTTATCTCCCCCTTCTCGGCTCGCCGTGCGTATATATGGAAGGAGCCCGACAAGCGCGCGCGTTCGCACAGGCACCGCATCCATCGGTCGCGGCTCCCGGCGGAGATGTCGTCGAGGCGCGCGGTTGCAGGTCGCAGCGCCCGGCGAGCTCGACGCGTGGCGCGCCGCGCGCCCGTGCTCTCCCCCGTTTCTTCTCTCGCGAGGTGGCGTGGCCCACCGGATTGTACGCCAAAGGCCTGGGCCACTTTCCATCATGTATTTTTAAAACTTTCATAACGTATAAAAATGTTTCTCCGGCGTTAAAAAATGTTCACATGCCTTAAAAAAGGTCAGTGATACTTCACAAAAAAAATATTACGAAATATTCGCCCGGCATTCAAAAATGGTCTGTGCCATTTAAGAAAAAGGTTTTGACATTTAAAAAATGGTTATAAACATATAAAAACACGTTTGCACGTTTAAAAAAAATGGTCATGCCATTTTTGAGAAATGTTCAAACATGTGTTTAGAAATGTTCATTGTTTATTACAAAAATGCTCAATGTGCATTTTACGAAATGTGCAACATGTATTTGGAAAATTATTCAACGTGCATTTGAAAAATAATTAACGTGCATATAAGAAAATTTCAAACTATATACAAGAAGTGTTGAATGCGTAATTTAGATAAATTCAATAAAGTATTCGGAAAATAAAATAGAAAACAAAGAATAGAAAAAACCGAAAGAAAATTGAAAGAAAGCCAATGAAAACCATCACAGAATGGCCGGCCCACTATGGCGTGCACGCACCAACTGCGAGAGGCAAGATGAGGATACATCCTGCAGTAAGCGAGATATATCCCTTGTTTTTTTTTTGAATTTTCAACGGGGGGAGGGGGGGCCCTCCACCACCTGAATAGATATATCCCTTGTGATTACTAGTCAATGTGTACGTGCAATGCATGTTAATTTAAAAGTATATTATGTGTATGCAGATATTTAGTAGGATATTATTTGTGTGCTATTATCTGATTACCATTATATTTGACATTGAAATTAATTGTACACTAAACGTGTTGAGCGCTCGACATCAAAACAGTCTAGATCGTTGAATTGACATGATTTGATGATCGAGATTAATTGAATCTGCCCCTTTGGATTTTTTTATATTGATATAAATAAAGTAGCGAGCTCTAAGCTCGCGTCACTCACACGCTACCGTAAATAACCATGGCCCAGCGAGTGCAAGCAGCCACTAGCAAATGAGGGCACACCTTTTTTTCTTCTTCTTTTTTTTTAATTAAATACCAATTTTCAAAATATTCACAAATATGCAAATATATAGTGAATTTATAAATTTATATGAATTTGTAAACAACATTCTCGGATTAAAAGTATCTTCACAAATTAAAAATTGTTCGTGAGTTTAAAAATGTTCATGAGTTTGAAACTTTACTCTAATTTTGACAGTTTTTATAAATGTTCATAAATTTGAAAAATGGTTGCAAAATTTTAAACTGTCATGAATCTAAAAACCATTTGCCAATTTTAAAAATATTCAAAAATTAGACAAAAAATACGAATTAACAAACAAATTCAAAATTGTGTTGGGGAATTTGAAAAAACACTAAAAAGATGATAAACTGAAAACTAAAAAAGTAGATTAAAAGTAAAAAGTAAAAAGGGGAATAAAAGACACCTTGGAAGCTTCAGTGATGGTGGGAGTGACGGCTGGTTAACGTCGCCGGGGGATTTTCCGTGACAAAAAACGGTTATATGTGACACAAGTGAAGTGTCGCAAAATAGAGCAAATTTTGTAGTGCATCATGTATGCTATGATATTTACAAGACGTACGATGGACTTTGGGTTGCCCAAACGTCATATGTAACAGGGTGATTATAACGACAACTTATAGGTTTATTGAAAAAATTGATAAGAGGCTAGATAGCCGAGGAGTGGGATTTGCTCCTTCAACGATGGAGAGATATTCTTAGACCCATCTTGGTGTGATGGCTGAAGGAAATATGTCCTAGAGGCAAAAATAAAGTTATCATATTTCCTTATATCATGATAAATGTTTATTATTCATGCTAGAATTGTATTAACCGAAAACTTGATACATGTGTGAATACATAGACAAAACAGAGTGTCCCTAGTATGCCTCTACTTGACTAGCTCGTTAATCAAAGATGGTTAAGTTTCCTGACCATAGACATGTGTTGTCATTTGATGAACGGGATCATATCATTAGAGAATAATGTGATGGACTAGACCCATCCGTTAGCTTAGCATAATGATCGTTAAGTTTTATTGCTATTACTGACTTATACATATTCCTTTGACTATGAGATTATGCAACTCCCGAATACCGGAGGAACACCTTGTGTGCTATCAAACGTCACAACGTAATTGGGTGATTATAAAGATGCTCTATAGGTGTCTCCGAAGGTGTTTGTTGGGTTGGCATAGATCGAGATTAGGATTTGTCACCCCGAGTATCGGAGAGGTATCTCTGGGACCTCTCGGTAATGCACATCACGATAAGCCTTGCAAGCAATGTGACTAATGAGTTAGTTGCGAGATGATGCATTACGGAATGAGTAAAGAGACTTGCCGGTAACGAGATTGAACTAGGTATGAGGATACCGACGATCGAATCTCGGGCAAGTAACATACCGATGACAAAGGGAATAACGTATGTTGTCATTGCGGTTTAACCGATAAAGATCTTCGTAGAATATGTAGGAACCAATATGAGCATCCAGGTTCCGCTGTTGGTTATTGACTGGAGATATGTCTCGGTCATGTGTTCATAGTTCTCAAACCCGTAGGGTCCGCACGCTTAAGGTTTGTTAGGTAATTTCCCATCTTTGTGTGTTTGGATGATGATGACAACTCTCTGTTGGTCTAATTGTGTGATATGTGCTTCAGGTTCTCAGTGTTTAGGTATGCAACGATTAGTCATTCTCTCTGGAAGGAAAAGATCGAAGACAGTGTTTTTCTACGTGTTTATCTTGTTGGTCGTAGGAAACCCGTACTATTAAGAGGGAATCCTCATTGGAAGGCTTTTGGGGAATCATTGCACGTACACATTTCTCTCCTACACTCTTTCCTTCCGTTCCTCGTTTGAGAGAGAGAGTTCCCTTCTTTCCATACTGTTGTTGTGGCCCTTCCTTTCAGTGGTTGTACCGCTCACTTGAGCGGTTGTACCGCTGGCCCAATTGTACCAGCCCAACCATCGCCCTCAGGGGTGATACCCTGGGTTGGACCTCCCAGGATCTTGCCAAGCGGTTGTACCGTTGAAGGAGTCTTGGATCAGGGGGTCCTCGGGCGTCCGGACTATGGTACGTGGGCCGGCCTGATGGAATGTGAAGATGCAAGACCGAACACTCTCACCCGTGTCCGGATGGGACTCTCCTTGGCGTGGAAGGCAAGCTTGGCGTCCCAATATGAAGATTCCTTTCTCTGTAACCGATTTTGTACAACCCTAGTCCCCTCCGGTGTCTATATAAACCGGAGGGCTTAGTCCGTAGAGATAGAGAATCATAATCATAGTCATACATGCTAGACTTCTATGGTTTTAGCCATTACGATCTCGTGGTAGATCAACTCTTGTAACCCCCATACTCATCAATATTAATCTAACATGACGTAGGGTTTTACCTCCATCGAGAGGGCCCGAACCTGGGTAAACATTGTGTTCCATGTCTCCTGTTACCATCAACCTCAGACGCATAGTTCGGGACCCCCTACCCGAGATCCGCCGGTTTTGACACCGACATTGGTGCTTTTATTGAGAGTTCCATTATGTCATCGTCAAGAGGTTCGATGGCCCCGTCAATCATCCACAACAACATTGCCCAGGGAGAAACCTTCCTCCCCGGACAGATCTTCGTGTTCGGCGGCTTCGTACTGCGGGCCAACTCGTTTGGCCATCTAGAGCAGATCGATAGCTACGCCCCTGGCCATCAGGTCAGATTTGGAAGCTTGAACTATGTTGCGGACATCCGCGGAGAATTGATCTTCGACGGATTCGAGACCGCGGCAGTAGCCGCTCCCTGTCACCACGATGAACATGACTTAAATCTGTCATCGAACCACACCCAGGAGATAGAACCTGCAACTGCTCCGGCTCTAGATCCGGAGCAGATCACGCCATCCAAGGACGGGAGGCTCACCCCCGCCACGGAGGCTGCAGACTCAGCGGCGTTGGAGCCGCACACAGACCCAACCTCAAGTGAGATCTGTGTTAGTAGAACCTCGGACACATTTCCGGCTACAGGTTCCGAAGCATGTGCGTCCGGGCACAACGAGCTTGATCGGGCGTCGATCGTTGAATTCAGCTCCGCGGACATCTTCCGGCACTCTCCTTTAGGCGACGTGCTAAACTCACTAAAAACACTCTCCTTAGCGGGGGACTCACAACTGAATTATATCCGGTTCGAACTGGAGGCTGATGACGGAGAATTTCGCTTCCCACCCCCTGCCCACTTAATAGCCACTGTCGAAGACTTAACTGACATGCTTGATTACGGCTCCGACGACATCGACGGTATGGACGACGATGCCGGAGAAGGAGAGGCCCAAAACCCGCCGTTTACCGGACACTGGACGACCACTTCCTCGTATGACGTATACATGGTGGATGCACCAAAAGAGAATAGCGGTGATGACAAGGAAGATCCAGTTGAGGATAAACCTCCCGAGATACAACCAAAGCGCCGGCGTCAGCGACGCTGCTCTAAGTCACGCCGCAGCAAAGACAGCAACACCGGCACAGGAGAAGATAACACTCTGGATGGTGTCGAAGACAATGAAAACCCCGTTGAGGCAACTTTCTAACAAGATGAACAGGAAGACGAGCAAGTTAGCCTTGATGAACAGGCCACACATGAAGACTCGAAGGACAGTAATTATCTTCCGCTCTCCGAGGATGAGGCGAGCCTCGGCACTGAGGATTTATTGTGCCTGAGGAACCTCTCGAGCAGGAGCACTTCAAGTGCTAGCTAATAGACACTACAAGGAGCCTGAAAAAGAAACAACATTAGCTTCAAGTTGATCAAGATCTGCTCAATGATAGATGGACTGATGTCCTGACAGCCGAGGAATACGATATCAAGCGCCCAGCCAAAAGTTACCCGAAGCGCAAATTGCTATCTCAGTTCGATGACGAGGCATTGGAGCCCGTACCATCATCGTGCAATGCGGCTGACCGACCAGCACGAGGTCGGGATAAAGAGGCAACTCAAGCCGAACACCACCCTGCCCTACCTCACCGTAAAGGCAGAGATAAAACAGCTCGGGGACACACATATGACCTATGGTAGGAGTTGAACGGTAGAGCAGGTCAGGACAGATCGATCTATGGATCACGGGGACGTGCCCCGACACGCGATAACGGCTATCTAGCCGGACGCAATAGCCATACTCACGCCCGGGCCGAGAACCGCAGACAGACTCCATCCGAGCTACGTCGCGACGTGGCCCGATATAGAGGCGCCACTGACCCACTTTGCTTCACCGATGAAGTAATGGACCACGAATTCCCAGAAGGGTTTAAACCCATGAATATCGAATCATATGATGGAACAACAAATCCCGCGGTATGGATTGAGGACTTTCTTCTCCATATCCACATGTCCCGCGGCGATGATCTCCACGCCATTAAATACCTACCACTAAAACTAAAGGGACCAGCTCGGCACTTGTTAAACAGCCTTCTAGAGAACTCCGTTGGCAGCTGGGAAGACCTGGAAGACGCCTTTCATGATAACTTCCAAGGTACATATGTCCAGCCACCAGATGTCGATGGCTTAAGTCACATCATCCAGCAGCCAGGAGAGTCAGCTAGAAAGCTCTGGACTAGGTTCTTAATTAAAAAGAACCAAATTGTCGATTGTCCGGACGCCGAAGCCCTTGCGGCCTTCAAACACAGCGTCCAGGATGAATGGCTCGCTCGCCACCTCGGTCAAGAAAAACCAAAATCCATGACAACCCTTACTGCTCTAATGACCTACTTTTGCGCGGAAGAAGACAACTGGCTCACTCGTAGGAGCAACGACGCCAGCGACCCGGGCACTTCCGAAGTCCGAGACGGCAACGGAAAGCCACAACACAATAAACACAAGTGTCGTAATAATGATGAAATAACGCAAGATACAACAGTTAACGCCGGATTCAGCGGCTCCAAGCCCGATCAATGGAAAAAGGCATCCAAGGCAAATAGAGATGGACCATCCAATCTCGATAAGATATTGGATCGGCCCTGCCAGATCCATGGCACCCCCGATAAACTAGCTACCCATACTAACAGAATATGTTGGGTCTTCAAACAAGACGGCAAGCTAAAAGCCGAACACAAGAGGAAGGGGCTGCCCAGTGACAGCGATGACGAAGAGACTCGCTTGCCGAATACCCTGCTTCAGAAGCAATTCCCCCCAAAGTGAAAACCGTAAATATGGTATATGCGACGCACACCCCTATAGGGGAGCACACACGCGCACTACGGGAGTAACGGGACACATATGCCATAGAGCGGGTTCCCCCCAAAATCGGTCATACCCATCCCGAAGGATTGGCAACTCTATTTATCGATCCAATTATTGATGGGTTCCATCTCACGAAAGTCCTTATGGACGGCGGCAGTAGCCTTAATCTAGTGTACCAAGACACTGTCCACAAAATGGGCATTGACCCTTCTAGAATCAAACCCACCACAACAATCCTCAAAGGAACAGTACCCGGCATAGAAGCTCACTGCACGGGCTCCGTCACACTGGAAGTCGTTTTCGGTTTGCCAAACAAAATGCCAGGTCCGCGCGACGTCATAATAATAAACGGAAATACGGGACACTCCTTCTGTACAGGGGATTGTACTATGGCCATTACAGCCGAAGCACAAAGCGGCCTCGTCAAGCCGCACAACTCATCGGCCATTAAGCCGCCGGTTTCCATTAAATGGAACCAATCTGTCTTGGAGCAGGATTAGTAGTTCAGCCTCTGTCGTTCGCCTCACAGTCACGCGAAGTTTATACCGCGCACGCATAATTATGCACTTAAAATACCCTGGCCATCGGCGGAGGCACAATACGGGAAAGCCTACAAGCACTCCCATTTCCTCCTTTTCATTTCTAAATGTTTCTTTTTATCTTATCACAGGTGACGCAAAATATTGGTCATATCACAGACTCTTTCGGAGTTCGTCTTCATACACTTACCCCAAGGTTGTTCCTGTTAAAGGAATCCTTTAACCGAGGCAAGGCGGCGTAGACGTGCGACAGGGGTCCAAATAATTTTGTAGACCGCACTCTCTATTTTGAGCCTGTAAAGTACCTTCTCCCTCAGCCTTCGACCACCGGCATGTCAAATAGCCTGGGTCGTGGCATTATTATTTGTAAAATGGCAATTGACATATCGATCAGATTCCAGTAAACATAAACCATATCCAGTATTCGCTTTTTCTAAAAAAAGCTGAATTTCTCCGGTTGTTTCACACTCACACCTCGGCACGGGTTGCCAGGGGCTTGATATGGGAACAAATGAATTGCCGACAAGTCCAAACAACTTTATAGCACACTTCGGCGTCGCGAGTTTGGCCTTATATGCATCAGCTCCGAATCATGTCTTTGGTCAATAGTTGGGTTGCCCGGCTCCTGTGCTTACTACCTTACGTTCCGCTATATCGGCTAGGGTAGTGAAGGGAGAACTACCGTGATTGTGTCCCGGTTTATCTGGATGAGCACCTCAATAGAGAAAGCCGAAAACTGACTGTCATGATGCGGCGAGAGCTGGTCAACCACTCGATGACTTATTAGAATCTTTCACGATTCCTTCCGTATTGCACGAAGGACCGTTCTTCTGGTCACTCATGTAACGCACCATATTCCGATAACTGCGTACATACCAGGGGCTATATCATAAATCCACCGTCAAACTCCTATGGCTAAGTGAAAGTGTTAAAGCCCTATAGTCCGATTGCCTAGTTCGCCGCATTGACACCTCCTTCACAGACCAAGACGTTGGATCAAGAGTGATCAAGTGCTTTTCCGAACACCCCCGTATTTTATGCGAGGGGGCTGAGGCTGACGACTGGAAAACTTTCAAATTATACAAAAATGACCGCACAGGAGAAGCCACAACTTCTAGGCATAATCTTAAAATATAATAATATTGCTTTTAGAATTTCAATACATTTCACTCGAACATCATCTCTTTCGAGCACTGACCCTCTATCAAGCGGGCACCCTCTAAGACATCCTCAAAATAATACTCTAGCGTGTGATGCTCCTTTCCCTCAGGTGGACTTTTCGTTGCAATATCGGTGGCCTTCATCTTCGCCCAGTACGTCTTCACATGGGCAAGGGCCATCCGTGCACCTTCAATGCACGTGGACCGCTTAACAACGTTGATACACGGCACCACATCACCTAGTCTACGTACCAAACCGAAATAACTCTTCGGAATTGGCTCAGTCGGCCACAGCCGGACTACGACGTCCTTCATGGCAGAACCGGGTATCTTGTGGAGCTCAGCCCACTGGGCCGTCTGTTCTTTCACCAATAGTGGGCGCTTCGGCGTGCTGAATTGTGACCAAAAAAGCTTCTCCGTTGCATGCCCTTCCTGCGCTTCATAAAACTGCACCTCATCGGAGGTACTCTTCGGCAAGTCCAAAAAGGCGTCTGGGGAGCTCCACATTTGATTAAGCGGGGCGTACTTCGGATCGCCGAACTTAGTCTGTAATAAGAAAGGCTTACTGGCCGCTATCTCCCCAACTTGCCGGATCACTTCCCGAGCCACTCTAGACTCAGATCGTGCTTCTTTTGCCTCTTGTATTGCCTTGTCAAGATCGGCTGCTTTGGCCTTGTTATCCTTCTCGAGGAATTCGCACCGGACAGTGGATTCCTTCAGCTCGTGCGCCATAGTGGCCATTCTCTCCACACACTAGCACTGAGCAGCCTGCCCGGCTTCTAACTCATCAGCTGCCTTCTTGGCAGCCACATTACTCATCCAGGCTTGCTCCTTGGATCGGGCAAGTTCAGCCTGAAGGGTCTTAACCGTGGCAGCACCATCTGCAGATACGCATGTCTCAGAACATAATTCTAGCTTCGTGCTGATGTTACTATACATACTCTAACACATACCTTGCGCCTCGTCGATTCGCCTATTAATAAGCGTGATGTCGTTATCCGCCACATCAAGCTTATGCTCCAAACCTGCAACCTCTGTAGCGTGGGCAGTCATCATGGAGGTAACAGCCTGTGTTTCCAGTCATTAGATTATTACCTGAGGACATCTTTTTTGATCCTCTGATTGCCTACCTTTGGGCGCCAACCAGAGTCTCAGGGGCTACTATCTATACACAGGTGCATTTTGCGTATAGAGCACAATAAAAAATATAACATTACATACCTCAAAGCCTCTTAGCAGGCCCATGAAGGCTTCATTCAATCCGCTTTTCGTGGACAAAATCCTCTCAACACCATCGTACCCATCAAGGTACGATGCTCCTACGAGATTGACGAATACCGTAACATGTCCGTCAGTGTATCCGGCGCATCCGGATTCCCGGAAGCAGCTGTGACAGTATGGACTCCCTTTGAAAGGGTATGTCTACTCGACCCTAGAGTCGTCTCCAGCTGTAAACCGGATAGTCTGGAGCCTTTATTGTTAACCCTTGTAGGGACCGCACACTTCGGACCCTGGGCGACCGAAGTTTCACCTTGGGGCGCTGGCTCCATTATCCCCTGATCGGGAGAGACCCTCCGGGACGACACCTCGACGTCGTCCACCCTGTTGGGCAAGGAAGCTTGCAGAGGCATTCCGCTTTCCATCATCTCTGGTAGAAGGTCCCTCGAGGAGGAGGATTGTTGAGGAAGACCGTGTGCCGAACTACAAAATGCATATTCTAGATGTTACCTTTTGCAAAGAGAAAAGGAACGGGGTATGTTTAAAATATCTTTGTTCACTTACGATTCGGCTGGAGGCTTGTCCTTACAAATGGATTGTGCGACAATGACACCTTCCGAGCCTAAACCACCCGACAGGGGTGTTTGGCCCCACTTAGTTGTCCTTACCTCCCAACTCTCGGAGGTGGCCCTTTTCTTACCATAGGAAGAAGGGATGTCAATTTCTCCTTCTCTTTTGTATTCGGAAGAGGGAGCCCTAGTCTCCCCGGACACAGTGTGTGGTTTGCCTCCAGGATGGAAGCCACCTTTGGCTCCCCCGCTCTCCTCATTCTCCTCTTCCACCGTCGCCTAGTATGGCGCTGGGACCAGCATCCTTGTTAGTACGGGATTACCTGAGTCTTTGGGAAGAGGAGCCGAACACCTGATTCGCTCTGCCTTCTTTATCCATCCCTGGAAGAAGATGGTTTTCTCAGCATCTTATTATGAGGTGAGTATCTAAGCTGTATTCGAGAGTCAAGTGCTTACCGAGGTATCCGGATGGTTGTAGTCAAGGCCGACGTCCTCTGTAGTATCCGTCCACTGTTTTCATTTCCCAAAAAATAACTTCCACATTCCTCTGTGTGTCGCACCGAAGAAGTGCTGAAGGGTTCGTGGTCCTTCTGGATTAAACTCCCACATACGGAGGGGCCGTCTTTGGCACGGGAGGACCCGACGGACTAGCATTACTTGAATCATGTCGATGAGTTCGGTGTTCTTCTCAAGGAGACTCCGGATGCGGCTCTGTAGAGTTTGCAATTCATCGGTTGATCCCCAGTCCAACCCCTTATTGATCCATGATGCGAGCTGAATTGGAGGGCCAGATCGGAACACAGGTATAGCTGCCCACTTGGTGCCACGGGGTTCAGTGATGTAAAACCACTCCCGCTGCCATAAGTCGGAAGATTCTATGAAGGATCCTTTTAGCCAGGGAGCGTTGATAAGTTTGCCCACTATAGCACCACCGCACTCTGCTCGTCCCCCGTCGACTACCTTCGGCTTCACATTAAAGGTCTTAAGCTACAAGCCAAAGTGTGGGGGAATACGGAGGAAAGCCTCGCACGTGATAATGAACGCCAAGATATGAAGGAAGGAGTCCGGAGTTAGATCGTGAAAATCTAGCCCGTGATAGAACATAAGCCCTCGGACAAAGGGGTGGAGGGCGAACCCTAGCCCTCGGAGGAAGTGGGAGATGAACACAACCCTCTCGCTGGATCTGGGAGTAGGAATAACCTGCCCTTGAGCAGGAAGCCTGTGGGGGATTTCCGCGGTCAAGTATTTGGCCGCCCGGAGCTTCGCGATGTCCTCCTTTGTGACGGAGGAAAGCACCCACCGACCTTGAGGACTGGGGCTGGCCATGACTAGGAAGCTTGAAACAATCAAAACCTTGGGTGCTGGAGCTCGAGGTTGGAGAGGATGAGGAAAGGGTTGGTGTAAAGAAGCCAGATGGGCCTCAGTCCCTTTATAAAGGTAATAACTATTGAACACCTCCTCTTTGACCTTGAAACCTGCCTATTCTTAAGGAATCATGCCAACCGAACGGTTGGAATACCCACGTCCGTGTTGATGAGGATCCCACAATAAGGGGACACGATCTCTGCTTCGACAAGACGTGCCAATGAAATCGCGTCTCGGAACGTGGAACGGCAAGCGAAAAAAGACGGTACGATATAATAACCAGGTGGTGACGTGATATCACGTCGCAGAAAAATTGTCAGCAGATTGGACTCACAAAATATTATTTCCACTGCGGTGGTGTGTGGTATTTGTTTTGCAGAGCCGGACACGTTCGTTGCGTCCGAAGACTGTGTTGGAGTGTTCGGAGAAGGAACCAGCCTTGCAATGCCGAAGACAATTTACGCGCCAGACACCTCGTCATTGAAGCCTGGTCCAGGGGCTACCGAGGGAGTCCTGGATTAGGGGGTCCTCGGGCGTCCGGACTACCGTACATGGGCCGGACTGATGGACTGTGAAGATGCAAGACCGAAGACTCTCACCCATGTCCGGATGGGACTCTCCTTGGCGTGGAAGGCAAGCTTGGCGTCCCAATATGAAGATTCCTTTCTCTGTAACTGACTTTGTAAAACCCTAGTCCCCTTCGGTGTCTATATAAACCGGAGGGCTTAGTCCGTAGGGATAGAGAATCATACTCATAGTCATACAGGCTAGACTTCGAGGGTTTTAGCCATTACGATCTCGTGGTAGGTCAACTCTTGTAACCCCCATACTCATCAATATTAATCTAGTAGGACGTAGGGTTTTACCTCCATCGAGAGGGCCCAAACCTGGGTAAACATTGTGTTCCCTGTCTCCTGTTACCATCAACCTCAGACGCACAGTTCGGGACCCCCTACCCGAGATCCGCTGGTTTTGACACCGACAACCGCTACCCCCGGGCGGTTGTATCGCCACCATGCTTGAAGATCTAGGTGTTGCATCCTTGGCAGTTGTACCGGCCAGGTACCGCTCTACAACCGGACTAGATTCTGTTTTGGACTGGTACTTGGGCGGTGGTGGCCCAGTTTTTCCGGTCGTACTTTGCACACCGGTACTACCGGTGCTCTAAGCGGTTCTATCGCGTAGAACTTAGCCACACACGGTGCCAGGGCCAGGCGGTAGTTCCGGCACACTACTGATCGACCACCGCTCACGGGGGTGACTCCCTTCTGTTTCAAAGCGGTTATTGAGAGGTAGAGGAGCGGTTGTTCCGGTTGAACTTGTTTACCGGTACTACCTCTCGGGTGTCCAGTTGTACCGCCTAACAGGTTTTCTACAGTGTAACCGTGAATCCTGGTTGTATTGGGATAAGGAGCGGTTGTACCGCTGCAATGCAATAACTATGGTAACGGTTGGATTTTAGGGTTTCCTATATAAAGGAGGTTCTTCCACCTACCTCTTTTACCTCTTGCCTCTCTCTCCCCACCATTAATATTCTTCAAGCTTTCTTGCCCGATCTCTCTCTCTAGCCACTCAAACTTGTTGATTTGCTTGGGATTGAAGGAGGAGACCTAGATCTACACTTCCACCAAAGGATATTTTATTCCCCCATACTTTCTTGTGTGGATTTTGTTACTCTTGGGTGTTTGAGCACCCTAGACGGTTGAGGTCACCTCAGAGCTATCGGTGTCAAAACCGGCGAATCTCAGGCAGGGGTCCCGAACTGTGCGTTTGAGGTTGATGGTAGTAGGAGACAGGGAACACAATGTTTACCCAGGTTCGTGCCCTCTCGGTGGAGGTAAAACCCTACGTCCTGCTAGATTAATATTGATGAGTATGGGGGTTACAAGAGTTGATCTACCATGAGATCGTAATGGCTAAAACCCTAGAAGTCTAGCCTATCTGATTATGATTGTCCCTATGAAATAAACCCTCTAGTTTATATAGACACCAGAGGGGACTAGGGTTGTACAAAGTCGGTTACATAGAAAGGAAATAGTACATCCGGCTGCCTAGCTTTCCATCCACGCAAAGGAGAGTCCTATCCGGACACAGGAGAAAGTCTTCTATCTTGTATCTTCATGGCCCAATAGTCCGGCCCATGTCCAACAGGCCGGACGCCCGAGAACCCCTTAGTCCAGGACTCCCTCAGTAGCCCCTGAACCTGGCTTCAATGATGAGGTGTCCGACGCGCAGATTGTCTTCGGCATTGCAAGGCGGGTTCCCTCTATGAATACTCCAACAAAGTCTTCAAACAACGAATGTGTCTAGATCTGCAAAACAAATACCACACACCACTGCAGAGAGTATAATATTTCACGAGTCCCATCTGATGACAACTTTTTGTAACATGACATCACGTCCCTGCCCGGTTATTATTTCGACCCGTTTCTTGGCCTGCCACTCCATATTTCATGATGTGGCTTTATTGGCACGTCTCGTCAAAGCAGAGATCGTGTCCCCTTATTGCGGGATTCTCATCAATACGGGTATGGGTAATCCAACCGTGCCGCCCGCATGGCCCTGGGGAATAGGCGAGTTTCATGGCGAGTGGGGAGGCATTTGATATTCACTGCCTTTATAAGGAGATAAGGATTCATCTCTTCCACACATGCCTTCTCTCTTTCCACCTACCCACTCTCGAGCTCCAGCGCCCAAGTTCTCATCTTTCGTGCCCCAAGAAAACACTCCAACCATGTCCGGAGTGCAGGGCAAGTGGATGGCCTCCACCGTCAAGGAGAAGGACATCACCCAACTTCGGGAGGCCGGATATTTGGCCAGGGAGGTCGCCCATTGGCTTCCTGCTAAGGGACAGATCGTCCCCACTCCGGAGCCCCGTGAGAGGGTCGTGTTCATCCCTCACTTCGTCCGTGGGCTGGGATTTCCGCTCCACCCATTCGTCCGCGGACTCATGTTCTACTATGGGATGGATTTCCATGATCTGGCCCCCAATTTCTTCCTCACCATCTCCGCGTTTATCGTCGTGTGTGAGGCCTTCCTCCGCATCCCCCACTTCGGACTGTGGCTGAAGACCTTCAATGTGAAGCCGAATGTGGTGGTGAAGGAAATATGCCCTAGAGGCAATAATAAAGTTATTATTTATTTCCTCATATCATGATAAATGTTTATTATTCATGCTAGAATTGTATTAACCGGAAACATAATACATATGTGAATACATAGACAAACATAGTGTCACTAGTATGCCTCTACTTGACTAGCTCGTTGATCAAAGATGGTTGAGTTTCCTACCCATATACATGAGTTGTCATTTGATTAACGGGATCACATCATTTGGAGAATGATGTGATTGACATGACCCATTCCATTAGCTTAGCACTTGATCATTTAATATGTTGCTATTGCTTTCTTCATGACTTATATATGTTCCTATGACTATGAGATTATGTAATTCCAGAATACAGGAGGAACACTTTGTGTGCTACCAAACGTCACAACGTAACTGGGTGATTATAAAGGTGCTCTACAGGTGTCTCCGATGGTGTTCGTTGAGTTGGCATAGATTGAGAATAGGATTTGTCACTCCGATTGTCGGAGAGGTATCTCTGGGCCCTCTCGGTAATGCACATCACTATAAGCCTTGCAAGCAATGTGACTAATGAGTTAGTTACGGGATGATGCATTACGGAACGAGTAAAGAGACTTGCATTTCACGAGATTGAACTAGGTATTAAGATACGGACGATCAAATCTCGAGCAAGTAACATACCGATGACAAAGGGAACAACGTATGTTGTTATGCGGTTTGACCGATAAAGATCTTTGTAGAATATGTAGGAACCAATATGAGCATCCGGGTTCTGCTATTGGTTATTGACCGGAGACGTGTCTTGGTCATGTCTACATAGTTCTCGAACCCGTAGGGTCCGCACGCTTAAAGTTCTCTGATGATCGGTATTATGAGTTTTTGTGTTTTGATGTACTGAAGGTAGTTCAGAGTCCCGGATATGATCACAAACATGACGAGGAGTCTCGAAATGGTTGAGACGTAAATATCAATATATTGGACGACTATGTTCGGACACCGGAAGTGTTTCGGGAGGTTTCGAACATATACCGGAGTATCGGGGGGTTACCGGAACCCCAGGGAGTATATTGGGCCTAATGGGCCCTAGTGGGAGAAGAGGAGGGGCTGGCCAGGGCAGCCGCGCGCCCTCCCCCTCTATTCTGAATTGGATAAGGTGGGGGGGGGGCGCCCCCCTTTCCTTCTCTCTTTCTCTCCCTTCCTTCTCCTCTCCTACTCCTACTTGGAAGGGGGGAGTCCTACTCCCGGTGGGAGTAGGACTCCTCATGGGGAGCGCCATAGGAGGCCGGCCCCCTCCCCCTCCTCCACTCCTTTATATACGGGGAGGGTGGCACCCCTTGGAGACACAACAATTGATCATTGATCTCTTAGCCGTGTGCGGTGCCCCCCTCCACCATAATCCACCTCGGTCATATCGTAGCGGTGCTTAGGCGAAGGCCTGCGTTGGTAGCTTCATCAACACCGTCACCACGCCGTCGCGCTGACGAAGCTCTTCCCTGAAGCTCTACTGGATCGTGAGTTCGTGGGACATCACCGAGCTGAACGTTTGCTGAACGCGGAGGTGCCGTACGTTCGGTACTGAGGATCGGTCGATCATGAAGACGTATGACTACATCAATCGTGTTGTCATAACACTTCCGCGTACGGTCTACGAGGGTACGTAGACAACACTCTCCCCTCTCGTTGCTATGCATCACCATGATCTTGCGTGTGCGTAGGTTTTTTTTTGAAATTACTACGTTCCCCAACAGTGGCATCCGAGCCAGGTTTATGCGTAGATGTTATATGCACGAGTATAACACAAGTGAGTTGTGGGCGATACAAGTCATACTGCTTACCAGCATGTCATACTTTGGTTCGGCGGTATTGTTGGATGAAGCGGCCCGGATCGACATTACGCGTACGCTTACGCGAGACTGGTTCTACCGACGTGCTTTGCACATAAGTGGCTGGCGGGTGTCAGTTTCTCCAACTTTATTTGAACCGAGTGTGATTATGCCCGGTCCTTGTTGAAGGTTAAAACAACACTAACTTGACGAACTATCGTTGTGGTTTTGATGTGTAGTAAGAACGGTTCTTGCTCAGCCCATAGCAGCCACGTAAAACTTGCAACAACAAAGTAGAGGACGTCTAACTTGTTTTTGCAGGGCATGTTGTGATGTGATATGGTCAAGGCATGATGCTATATTTTATTGTATGAAATGATCAAGTTTTGTAACGAAGTTATCGGCAACTGGCAGGAGCCATATGGTTGTCGCTTTATTGTATGAAAGGCAATCGCCATGTAATTGCTTTAGTTTATCACTAAGCGGTAGCGATAGTCGTAGAAGCAATAGTTGGCGAGACGACAATGATGCTACAATGGAGATCAAGGTGTCGCGCCGGTGACGATGGTGATCATGACGGTGCTTTGGAGATGGAGATCAAAGGCACAAGATGATGATGGCCATATTATATCACTTATATTGATTGCATGCGATGTTTATCCTTTATGCATCTTATTCTGCTTTGATTGCCGGTAGCATTATAAGATGATCTCTCACTGAAAATTTCAAGGTACAAGTGTTCTCCCTGAGTATGCACCATTGAAAAAGTTCGTCGTGCTGAGATACCACGTGATGATCGGGTGTGATAAGCCCAACGTTCTTGTACAATGGGTGCAAGCCAGTTTTGCGCATGCAGAATACTCGAGTTAAACTTGACGAGCCTAGCATATAAAGATATGGCCTCGGAACACTGAGACCGAAAGGTCAAGCGTGAATCATATAGTAGATATGATCAACATAGTGATGTTCACCATTGAAAACTACTCCATTTCACGTGATGATCAGTTATGGTTTAGTTGATTTGGATCACATGATCATTAGATGATTAGAGGGATGTCTATCTAAGTGGGAGTTCTTAAATAATATGATTAATTGAACTTAAATTTATCTTGTACTTAGTACATGATAGTATTTTGCTTGTCTATGTTGCTGTAGATAGATGGCCTGTGATGTTGTTCCGTTAAATTTTAATGCGTTCCTTGAGAAAGCAAAGTTGAAAGATGATGGTAGCAATTACACGGAATGGGTCTGTAACTTGAGGATTATCCTCATTGCTGCATAGAAGAATTACGTCCTGGAAGCACCGCTAGGTGTACCACCTGCGCCGGCAACTGCAGACATTGTGAATGCCTGGCAGTCGCGTGTTGATGACTACTCGATAGTTCAGTGTGCCATGCTTTACGACTTAGAACCGGGACTTCAACGATGTTTTGAACGTCATGGAGCATATGCGATGTTCCAGGAGTTGAAGTTAATATTTCAAGCAAATGCCCAGATTGAGAGATATGAAGCCTCCAATAAGTTCTACAACTGCAAGATGGAGGAGAATAGTTCTGTCAGTGAACATATACTCAGAATGTCTGGGTACTGCAATCACTTGATTCAACTAGGAGTTAATCTTTTGGATGATAGTGTCACTGACAGAATTCTTCAATCACTGCCACCAAGCTACAAGAGCTTCGTGATGAACTATAATATGCAAGGGATGGATAAGACAATTCCCGAGCTCTTCGCATTGCTAAAGGCTGCGAAGGTAGAAATCAAGAAGGAGCATCAAGTGTTGATGGTCAACAAGACCACCAGTTTCAAGAAAAAAGGTAAAGGGAAGAAGAAGGGGAACTTCAAAAAGAATGGCAAACAAGTTGCTGCTCAGGAGAAGAAACCTAAGTCTGGTCCTAAGCCTGAGACTGAGTGCTTCTACTGCAAACAGACTGGTCACTGGAAGCGGAACTGCCCCAAGTATTTGGCGGATAAGAAGGATGGCAAGGTGAACAAAGGTATATGTGATATACATGTTATTGATGTGTACCTTACTAGAGCTCGCAGTAGCACCTGGGTGTTTGATACTGGTTCTATTGCTAATATTTGCAACTCAAAACGGGGACTATGGATTGAGCGAAGATTAGCTAAGGACGAGGTGGCGATGCGTGTGGGAAATGGTTCCAAAGTCGATGTGATCGCCGTCGACACACTACCTCTACATCTACCTTCAGGATTAATTTTAGACCTGAATAATTGTTATTTGGTGTCAACGTTAAGCATGAACATTATATCTGGATCTTGTTTGATGCGAGACGGTTATTCAGTTAAATCTGAGAATAATGGTTGTTCTGAGTAATATCTTTTATGGTCATGCACCCTTGAAGAGTGGTCTATTTGTGTTGAATCTCGATAGTAGTAATACACATATTCATAATATTGATGCCAAAAGATGCAGAGTTGATAATGATAGTGCAACTTATTTGGGGCACTACTGTTTAGGTCATATTGGTGTAAAGCGCATGAAGAAACTCCATACTGATGGACTTTTGGAATCACTTGATTATGAATCACTTGGTACTTGCGAACCATGCCTCATGGGCAAGATGACTAAAACGTCGTTCTCCGGAACAATGGAGTGAGCAACAGATTTATTGGAAATCATACATACTAATGTATGTGGTCCATTGAATATTGAGGCTCGCGGCGGGGATCGTTATTTTCTCACCATCACAGATGATTTGAGCAGATATGGGTATATCTACTTAATGAAACATAAGTCTGAAACATTTGAAAAGTTCAAAGAATTTCAGAGTGAAGTGGAAAATCATCGTAACAAGAAAATAAAGTTTCTACGATCTGATCGTGGAGGAAAATATTTGAGTTACGAGTTTGGTCTACATTTGAAACAATGCGGAATAGTTTCGCAACTCATGCCACCCGGAACACCATAGCGTAATGGTGTGTCCGAACGTCGTAATCGTAAGTTACTAGATATGGTGCGATCTATGATGTCTCTTACTGATTTACCGCTATCGGTTTGGGGTTATGCTTTAGAGACGGCTGCATTCACGTTAAATAGGGCACCATCGAAATCCGTTGAGACGACGCCTTATGAACTGTGGTTTGGCAAGAAACCAAAGTTGTCGTTTCTTAAAGTTTGGGGTTGCGATGCTTATGTGAAAAAACTTCAACCTGATAAACTCGAACCCAAATCGGAGAAATGTGTCTTGATAGGATACCCAAAGGAAACTATTGGGTACACCTTCTATCACAAATCCGAAGGAAAGACATTTGTTGCTAAGAATGGATCCTTTCTAGAGAAGGAGTTTCTCTTGAAAGAAGTGAGTGGGAGGAAAGTAGAACTTGATGAGGTAACTATACCTGCTCCCTTATTGGAAAGTAGTTCATCACAGAAACCGGTTCCTGTGACACATACACCAATTAGTGAGGAAGCTAATGATGATGATCATGAAACTTCAGATCAAGTTACTACCGAACCTCATAGGTCAACTAGAGTAAGATCCGCACTAGAGTGGTATGGTAATCCTATTCTGGAAGTCATGTTACTTGACCATGGTGAACCTACAAACTATGAAGAAGCGATGGTGAGCCCAGATTCCGCAAAATGGCTTGAGGCCATGAAATCATAGATGGGATCCATGTATGAGAACAAAGTGTGGACTTTGGTTGACTTGCCCGATGATCGGCAAGCCATCGAGCATAAATGGATCTTCAAGAAGAAGACTGACACTGGCGGTAATGTTACTATCTACAAAGCTCGACTTGCTGCGAAAGGTTTTCGACAAGTTCAAGGGGTTGACTACAATGAGACTTTCTCACCCGTAGTGATGCTTAAGTCTGTCCGAATCATGTTAGCAAGTGCCGCATTTTATGATTATGAAATTTGGCAAATGGATGTCAAAACTGCATTCCTGAATGGATTTCTGGAAGAAGAGTTGTATATGATGCAACCAGAAGGTTTTGTCGATCCAAAGGGTGCTAACAAAGTGTGCAATCTCCAGTGATCCATTTATGGACTGGTGCAAGCCTCTCGGAGTTGGAATAAACGTTTTGATAGTGTGATCAAAGCATATGGTTTTATACAGACTTTTGGAGAAGCCTGTATTTACAAGAAAGTGAGTGGGAGCTCTGTAGCATTTCTAATATTATATGTGGATGACATATTGTTGATTGGAAATGATATATAATTTCTAGATATCATAAAGGGATACTTGAATAAGAGTTTTTCAATGAAAGACCTCGGAGAAGCTGCTTATATATTGGGCATCAAGATCTATAGAGATAGATCAAGACGCTTAATTGGACTTTCACAAAGCACATACCTTGAGAAAGTTTTGAAGAAGTTCAAAATGGATCAAGCAAAGAAAGGGTTCTTGCCTGTGTTACAAGGTGTGAAATTGAGTAAGACTCAATGCCCGACCACTGCAGAAGATAGAGACAAAATGAAAAGTGTTCCCTATCTTCAGCCATAGGCTCTATCATGTATGCAGTGATGTGTACCAGACCTAATGTGTGCCTTGCTATTAGTTTAGAAGGGAGGTACCAAAGTAATCTAGGAGTGGATCACTGGACAACGGTCAAGAACATCCTGAAATACCTGAAAAGGACTAAGGATATGTTTCTCATTTATGGAGGTGACAAAGAGCTCGTCGCAAATGGTTACGTCGATGCAAGCTTTGACACTGGTCTGGACGATTCTAAATCGCAAACCGGATACGTGTTTATATTGAACGGTGGAGCTGTCAGTTGGTGCAGTTCTAAACAAAGCGTCGTGGCGGGATCTACGTTTGAAGCGGAGTACATAGCTGCTTCGGAAGCAGCAAATGAAGGAGGCTGGATGAAGGAGTTCATATCCGATCTAGGTATCATACCTAGTGCATCGGGTCCAATGAAAATCTGTTGTGACAATACTGGTGCAATTGCCTTGGCAAAGGAATCTAGATTTCACAAGAGAACCAAACACATCAAGAGACGCTTCAATTCCATCTGCGATCAAGTCCAGGTGGGAGACATAGAGATTTGCAAGATACATACGGATCTGAATGTTGCAGGCCCGTTGACTAAGCCTCTTCCACGAGCAAAACATGATCAGCACCAAGACTCCATGGGTGTTAGAATCATTACTGTGTAATCTAGATTATTGACTCTAGTGCAAGTGGGAGACTGAAGGAAATATGCCTTAGAGGCAATAATAAAGTTATTATTTATTTCCTCATATCATGATAAATGTTTATTATTCATGCTAGAATTGTATTAACCGAAAACATAATACATGTGTGAATACATAGACAAACATAGTGTCACTAGTATGCCTCTACTTGACTAGCTCGTTGATCAAAGATGGTTGAGTTTCCTAGCCATAGACATGAGTTGTCATTTGGTTAACGGGATCACATCATTAGGAGAATGCTGTGATTGACATGACCCATTCCGTTAGCTTAGCACTTGATCGTTAAGTATGTTGCTATTGCTTTCTTCATGACTTATATATGTTCCTATGACTATGAGATTATGTAACTCTCGAATACCGGAGGAACACTTTGTGTGCTACCAAACATCACAACGCAACTGGGTGATTATAAAGGTGCTCTACAGGTGTCCCTGATGGTGTTCGTTGAGTTGGCATAGATCGAGAATAGGATTTGTCACTCCGATTGTCGGAGAGGTATCTCTGGGCCCTCTCAGTAATGCACATCACTATAAGCCTTGCAAGCAATGTGACTAATGAGTTAGTTACGGGATGATGCATTACGGAACGAGTAAAGAGACTTGCCAGTAACGAGATTGAACTAGGTATTAAGATACCGACGATCAAATCTCGGGCAAGTAACATACCGATGACAAAGGGAACAGCGTATGTTGTTATGCGGTTTGACCGATAAGGATCTTTGTAGAATATGTAGGAACCAATATGAGCATCCAGGTTCCGCTATTGGTTATTGACCGGAGACGTGTCTCGCTGATGTCTACATAGTTCTCGAACCCGTAGGGTCCGCATGCTTAAAGTTCTGTGACGATCAGTATTATGAGTTTTTGTCTTTTGATGTACCGAAGGTAGTTCAGAGTCCCGGATATGATCACGGATATGACGAGGAGTCTCGAAAAGGTCGAGATGTAAAGATCGATATATTGGACGACTATCTTCGGACACCAGAAGTGTTTCGGGAGGTTTCAGACATATACCGGAGTACCGGGGGGTTACCGGAACCCTCGGGGAGTATATTGGGCCTAATGGGCCCTAGTGGGAGAAGAGGAGGGGCCGACCTGGGCAGCCGCACGCCCCCTCCCCATCTAGTCCGAATTGGACAAGGAGGGGGGCGGCGCCCCCCTTTCTTTCTCTCCTTCTCTCCCTTCCTTCTCCTCTCCTACTCCTACTTGGAAGGGGGAGTCCTACTCCCGATGGGAGTAGGACTCCTCATAGGGCGTGCCATAGGAGGCCGGCCCCTCCCCCTCCTCCACTCCTTTATATACGGGGAGGGGGGCACCCCTTGGAGACACAACAATTGATCACTGATCTCTTAGCCGTGTGCGGTGCCCCCCTCCACCATAATCCACCTCGGTCATATCGTAGCGGTGCTTAGGCGAAGCCCTGCGTCGGTAGCTTCATCAACACCATCACCACGCCGTCGTGGTGACGAAGCTCTACTGGATCGTGAGTTCGCGGGACATCACCGAGTTGAACGTGTGCTGAACGCGGAGGTGCCGTACATTCAGTACTGAGGATCGGTCGATCGTGAAGACGTACGACTACATCAATCGCGTTATCATAACGCTTCCGCTTATGGTCTACGAGGGTACATAGACAACACTCTCCCCTCTCGTTGCTATGCATCACCATGATCTTGCATGTGCGTAGGAATTTTTTTGAAATTACTATGTTCCCCAACAGGTGGGCGGTGAACACGCAGAATGCGGAGGCGCCATGGTGAGAAAAAAATGTCCAACGTCTTGTGGCCCAAAGGCACCTTCGTGGAGACCGTCAAGTGGTGGCAGAAGCTGTGGTTCTAAGTTACTGAGCCCCGCGACGCTGCCTGGGCCGCGGCTCCCGAATTCAAGTCCGGGGCCCCAATGTGGGTTACCTCCTGGCAGGAGAAGGGCCTGGATTGGTCTTCGTCAGACAAGTTGACTACGCTTCAGACGCGCATCAGGAGCATGATGGACGAGAATGTCAAGCTCGTCGATGTGATTTAGGTGATGCTAATTCGTCGGATCCTTCCATGCCAGAACTGGGCTTGCCACCTATGGGAGTTCAATCCGGCCAAGCACAAGACCCTACGACAATTCTTCGGAACTACGCATGAAGACATCTGAAAGGTGCTCTTCAAGGCCAACGAGACGTGGCCGAAGACAACCGAGGACTGCGGGCATGCTCTGGCCCATCCCGCCAGTTCGGTAAGTTTTCCATGCTTCAAGGCGTATCCCTTTCTGGCTTTCTCAAGGATGATGTCCCAACTTCCCTATTTTGCCTTTTCAGGGTTGGATGGTGTTCGGCTCCACTGCCCGAGGAACCAGCCATCCCGCTTTTGACGAAGATGTTGGTTCCGGCACCCTACGTGGTGCCAGAGAAGAAGGCCAAGGGGACCAGAAGACGCCCAAACTCACTCCGCCTCTAAAGACGATGAGGAGGAGGAAGAGGAGGAAGAAAGCAACTTCCCCCTCCCCAAGGGGGAAAAGAAGAGGGCGGCCTCCACATATCTGGAAGCGGAGGCGTCCAAGAAGGGAAAGGCTTCCTTCGCGGATAGCTCCTCGTGGGACGTCGATAGCAGCCCAGAGCGGCACCCTCGAAATAAGCCCCTGGCCGAATCGTGAGTATCCGAAGACCCTGATGCATTCATATATCCTCCTCTTTCACTTCATAATTCTATCATGTTGAATCATGCATGTGCAGTCCGGCTCGTTCCGCCCTCGAGCGATCCTCGTCTTCGGGGAACCCGCTGGACCCGAAGGTGATAGATAGCGGGTCCCTTCCAATGGCCTCCTCTCCCAAGGCTATGGACGATGCTGAGGTGTTGTCCCGAAGGACCCCCGGTCAGGGAGAGACGCAGGATGCCGTCAAGACGGCGCCAGAGGGTGAGACCTCGGCCGCCGGACACATGGGGGAGCAGATCCCCATGGTGACTGGCGATGGGGGCCATGTCCAATTCGGCCCCCAGCCGAATACGGTCCCGGAGACCTATACGGCTCCGGAATCCGGCAAGCAGCCTCCTTCATCGGAAGGAGGTGTGCCCATTCCGCCGGTGACCTCTGTCCAACTAGAGGCGCCGAATACTCTACTGGAGGCACTGCGAAGCGCTTCCATCGTTGAGGAACACCATACCCTCATGGGTGCGGTGATTGAGAAGATTCAGTCTGCGAAGAGCGGACTGACCAAAGCCTGCGCGAGCCTTCTAATAGGCTTTGAGGTAAGCACTGCATTTATGTGAAGAGAAACTTACAGTATAGACAGTAGCCCCTGAGACTCTGTCTGGTGTTCGGAAAGAAAAGCCGACCAGAGGATCAAACAGTTTTTCGCAGGAGACTAATAATATATGTCTTTGTGAATAAGTAGGCGCCGCTACTGGCCGCGACTTCTCATGCTGCCGAAGTCTGCGGCTGAAGCAGAGGCTGGAACGGACGGAGGAAGAGCTCGGCCGTGCGAAAAAGCAGCTGGAGGATGCCCAAGGTATGCAATGATCTTGTGTATGTCCGGAAGGGGTGAATGATGTAAGCTGATCATAGTGCCATGACATTTATTAGGGGCGGTGACCGAGGTAGAGGCCCTCAAGAAGGCACTGGCCAAGGCTGAGGAGAGAGCGGTAAAGGAAAAAGCCGCCCGAGAAAAGCATGAGGCCAGGGTTGGTGAGGTCCAGCAGGAGCTCCAGGACGCAGTGAAGAAATGTGAGTCCTTGGAGCACAAGAATGCTGACCAAGAGTCCGAATTTGCTAAGGCCCGCCAAAGAGCACAAGAGGCCTGGGCCGAAGCCCAAGGAGCCCTCCGGGAGATCCAAGAGGCCAAGAAGATCGTGGCGGGTAAGGCTTTTATTATGCAAAGCAAGTATGTGAGCCAGAGGTAGCTCTTACTGACCCGGATTTGGAGTTCTCCAGGGGCTTTTGTGGATTTGCTGTGCAGTGTTTTCGATGCTGCGGAATTCTTCCGGGTCGAAGAGGGGAGCTCAACGAAGAAGCTGTTCTGGTCGCAATACCTTGGACCAGAACATCTGGTGCCCTTTAGCGACTAGCTAAAACAGTTGGTCGAGCTGCATAGCGTGGCCGAACTAGCCATGAAGGATTTAATAATCCGGCTGTAGCCTGCAGAAGCTATACCCGGCAGCTACTTAGGCCTCGTGAAGCGGCTGGTCAATGCCTGCCCGCAGCTTGATGCCATCAAGCAGTCGGTCTGCATAGAAGGTGCACGGATGGCCTTCGCCCACGTCAAGATACAATGGGCGAAGATGGATGCCGTCATGCTCGCGACTGAAGGACCGCCCGTGGGCAAGGAGCACCGCGCACCCGAGCGGTATTTTGAAGATGTTCTGAAGGGATCCCGCATTGTGGCGGAGCAATGTGCTAAGGACATTATTTTTGAATGAATACATTCATGTAATCTCGTCCTGTATGATGAAAACAAGGCTTGATATGTAATATAATGCTTTGATGTTTTGTTTATTTAAAATTTTACCTCCTGTGCGTCCATTTCATCAAATCTGAGAGTTGGCCAGCCGTCGGCTTCAGCCCCCACGTAGGTAGTACGGGGGTGTTCGGGATGAATCTAAACACTCTTTATCCAAGAGTTTGGTCCTTAAAGGAGGTGTTTAGCGCAACGAACCAGGCAATCAGACTATGTGGATTTATTACCCTCACTTAGCCATAGGAGTTTGACAATGAAAATATAGGCGCAACCCCTAGTATCCAGACTAGGGTGTTGTAAACACCTGATCGGATAAGAACCGATTCGTCACATAATGCGCGTAAAATCGCTAAAGATTTGAAACCTCCGAAGAGCTGACCGGCTCACGCCGCATCATGACAGTCAGTTTTCGGCTTTCTCTACTAAGGTTCTCATCTGGATAAACCCGGACACAATCACGGTAGTTCTCCCTTTACTCCCCTAGCCGATATAGCGGAACGTAAGGTAGTAAGCACAAGAGCCGGGCAACCCAAGTATTGACCAAAGACATGATTCGGAGCTGATGCATATAAGGCCAAACTCGCGACGCCGAACTATACGGTAAAAGTGTTCGGACTTGTTGCCATAGTGTGGGGCGCAATAAAGCCCCTGGCGGATTACGGCGTACCAAGGTGTATGGATGCAAATTAAAATAGCAAAAATAAAAATAAAGAAGAAGCTAGTGCCACATATGTTGGGCCGCAAACTGTTTCCATTATAATTTTAATTAATATGTCAGAGCATACTTGAACAAAAAGTGCGAGAAGCAACAGTGGCTATTTAACATGCCAAGACCAAGGAGGAGCTGCGTACGGGTCCTGAAAACAGGTAGAGTGATCGCCAAGAAGGACATCTAGAGATTCCCCTGCACGTCTGTGCTACTTGCCACCTTGGTGTGTCCGTCCTTCGAAAGGACCGATTATGAGGCCGGCGAGAGGGGCCCGCGGAAAGGAAACCTGAAGAGGAAAAAATAAAAAGTGAAAGTATGTGTGTCCAGGGGAGGCCGAGCCTTATTATGGATCACAATCTAGTTATGCCTCCGTCTATGCCCATGGTGTTTTGAGTGCGTAGTTATGTACGCGTGGCGCGAATGCCGCCACTTGGTGTGGTCTGGGATGGAGGCTGAATTGCTAGTTGAGATCTTGACGAGCTAGGCTGCCCTGGCGCATGGTAGTCCAGACTCGTTTGACAGTGTCCGGGAGTATGGCTGCCGAATTAAGGTTCTGCTTGCGGAGGCCACTCTGTACTTCTGCTGCTAGGGCAGGGGTGTCCTCCTCGGTACAGAGGGAGTGCTCCGTATTTCCATTGACTGTTATGACACCGTGTGGTCCGGGCATCTTGAGCTTGAGATAAGCATAGTGCGGCACCACATTGAATCGGGCAAACGCAGTTCGTCCGAGCAGTGCGTGATAGCCACTTTGGAAGGGGACGATATCGAAGATTAACTCCTCGCTTCGGAAGTTGTCCGAAGATCCAAAGACAACCTCCAATGTGATTGAGCCCGAGCAACGGGCCTCTACACCTGGTATAACTCCTTTAAAGGTAGTGTTGGTGGGCTTGATCCTTGATGGATCGATGCCCATTTTGCACACTGTATGCTGGTAAAGCAGGTTGAGGCTGCTGCCACCGTCCATGAGGACTCGTGTGAGGTGAAATCCATCAATTATGGGGTCGAGGACCAGTGCGGCTGCCCCGCCATGACGGATACTGGTCGGATGATCCCTACGATCGAAACTGATCGCGCATGATGACCATGGGTTGAATTTTGGGGCGATTGGCTCTATCGCATAGACGTCCCTGATTGCGCATTTGCGCTCCCTCTTGGGGATATGGGTGGCGTATATCATGTTCACCCTTTTGATTTGAGGGGGAAACTTCTTCTGTCCCCCTGTGTTTGGTGGACGGGGCTCCTCATCGTCGTTCTCGCTTTGCGACCCCTTCTCCTTGTCTTCGGCATTTAACTTGCCGGCCTGTTTGAACACCCAACAACTCCCGTGGGTATGATTGGCTGGTTTATCAGGGGTGCCATGGATCTGACATGGGCGATCGAGTATGCGGTCCAGGATGGAAGGGCCCCGATTATTTCTTTTATATGGCTTCTTCCGCTGACCGGACTTGGAGCCACTGAATTCGGCGTTGACCGCCATGTCATCGGTATTATCACCGTTGCTTCGACGTTTATGTCTGTTGTGTCGGGGCTTGCGGTTGCTATTTCTGGCTTCTGAAGTGCCAGGTTCGTTTGTATTGTTATTACTACGGGCTAGCCAGCTATCTTCGTTCGTGCAAAAGTGGGTCATGAGTGCCGTGATGGCTGTCATGGAATTCGGCTTTTCTTGGCCGAGGTGTCGGGCGAGCCATTCGTCCCGGATGCTATGTTTAAATGCCGCTAGGGCTTCGACGTCTGGACAGTCAATGATCTGGTTCTTTTTGGTTAAGAATCTAGTCCAGAATTTCCTGGCTGACTCTCCGGGCTGTTGGATTATGTGACTTAAGTCGTCGGCATCCAGAGGTCGAACATATGTACCTTGGAAGTTGTCAAGGAAGGCTTCTTCCAAGTCCTCCCAGCTGCCAATGGAGTTTTCAGGCAGGCTGTTCAGCCAGTGTCGGGCTGGCCCCTTGAGTTTTAGGGGAGGCATTTGATGGCATGAAGATCATCGCCGCGCGCCATGTGAATATGGAGGATAAAGTCTTCAATCCATACCGCAGGATCTGTGGTTCCAACATATGATTCGATATTCACGGGTTTGAACCCTTCTGGGAATTCATGTTCCATTACTTCATTAGTGAAGCAGAGGGGGTCTGCGGCGCCTCTATATCGGGCCAGGTCGCGACGTATTTCGGATGGAGTCCGTCTGCGATTTTCGGCTTAGACGTAACTATGCTTGCCATGTTCGGCTCGATAGCCGTCATCGCGCGTCGGGGCACACCCCCGTGATCCATAGATCGATCTGGCCGGACCTGCTTTATTCTTCAGGCCCTACCGGAGATCATATGTGTATCCCTGAGCAGTTTTGTCTCTGTCTTTACGGCGAGGTGGTACGGGCTTGTGTTCGGCTTGGGTTGCCGCTTTGTCCTGACCACGTGGTGGTCGGTCAGCCGCATTGTGCACTGATGGCACGAGCTCCAATGCCTCATCATCGAATTGAGGTAGTAATTTGGACTTCGGGTAACTTTTGAGTGGTCGCTTGAGGCCGTACTCCTCGGCTTCCAGGACATTAGTCCATCTATCATTGAGCTGGTCTTGATCAGCTTGAAGCTGTTGCTGCTTCTTTTTCAGGCTCCTTGCAGTGGCTATTAGTCAGCGCTTGAAGCGCTCCTGCTTGAGAGGTTCCTCAGGCACCATAAAATCCTCGTTGCAGAGGCTTACCTCATCCTCGGGGAGTGGAAGATAATGAATGTCCTCCGAGTCTTCATGCGCGACCTGTTCATCAGGGCTGACTCGCCCATCTTCCCGTTCATCTTGTTTGGAAGTTGTCTCAATGGGGTCTTCATTGTCTTTGGCACCATTCGGAGTTTTATCTTCTCTTGTGTCGGTGTTGCTGTCTTTGCTGCGACATGATTTAGAGCGGCGCCACTTACGCCGGTGTTTTGGTTGTATCTCAGGAGGTTTATCCTCAACTGGATCTTCCTTGTCATCGCAACTATTCTCTTTTGGCGCATCTACCATGTGTACATCGTATGAGGAGGTGGCCGTCCATCGTCTGGTGAACGGTGGGTTTTCGGCCTGCTCCTCTCCAGCATCGTCGTCCATACCGTGGATGTCTTCGGAGCCATAATCGAGCATGTCGATTAAGTCTTCGACAATGGCTATTAAGTGGGTGGGGGTGGGAAGCGGAAATCTCCGTTGTCAGCCCCCAGTTCAAACCAGATATAATTCGGCTGAGAGTCCCCCACTAAGGAGAGTGTTTTTAATGAGTTTAGCACGTCGCCTAAAGGCGAGTGCCGAAAGATGCCCGCGGAGCTGAATTCGATGATCGATGCCTGATCAAGCTCGTCGTGCGCGGACGCACATGGTTCAGAACTTGTAGACGGAAACGGGTCTGGGGTTCCGGTGACACGGATCCCACTCGAGGTTGGGTCGGTGTGCGGCTCTGACGCCGCTGAGTCTGCGATTTCCGTGGCGGGTTTGAGCCTCCCGTCCTCGGATGGTGCAATCTGCTCTGGATCCAGGGCCGGAGCAGTTACAGGCGCTATCCCCTGGGCATGGCCCAATGACAGATTTAAGTCATGTTCATCGTGGTGGCATGAAGCGGTTTCCATGGTCTCGAATCCGTCAAAGATCAAGTCTCCGCGGATATCCGCGACGTAGTTCAAGCTTCCATATCGAACCTGACAGCCAGGGGCGTAGTTATCGATCTGCTCTATATGGCCACACAAGTTGGCCCGCAGTGCGAAGCCGCCGAATACAAAGATCTGTCTGGGGAGGAAGGTTTCTCACAATGTTGTTGTAGATGATTGACGGGGCCATCGAACCTCCTGATGACGACACAGCGGAACTCTTAATGAAAGCACCAATGTCGGTATCAAAATCGGCGGATCTCGGGTAGGGGGTCCTGAACTGTGCATCTGAGGTTGATGGTAACAGGAGACAGGGAACACAATGTTTACCCAGGTTCGGGCCCTCTCGATGGAGGTAAAACCATACGTCCTGCTAGATTAATATTGATGAGTATGGGGGTTACAAGAGTTGATCTACCACGAGATCGTAATGGCTAAAACCCTAGAAGTCTAGCCCATCTGATTATGATTGTCCCTATGAAATAAACCCTCCAGTTTATATAGACACCAGAGGGGACTAGGGTTGTACAAAGTCGGTTACATAGAAAGAAAATAGTACATCTGGCCTCCTAGCTTTCCATCCACGCAAAGGAGAGTCCTATCCGGACACGGGAGAAAGTCTTCTATCTTGTATCTTCATGGCCCAATAGTCCGGCCCATGTCCAACAGGCGGGATGCCCGAGGACCCCTTAGTCCAGGACTCCCTCAGGAGCCACATTCCATTGTGGTGAAGCTCCGTGGTTTCGTTGGGAGCCTCCAATTCGGTTGTGGAGAGAGCCCCAACCTTGTTTGTAAAGGTTCGGTTGTGGCCTTCAAGGTCACCAATAGTGGAATCACGACATCTCGCATTGTGTGAGGGCCTGAGGAGAATACGGTGGCCCTAGTGGATTCTTGGGGATCATTGTGCCTCCACACCGCTCCAACAGAGACATACTTCCTCTCAAAGGGAAGGAACTTCGGTAATACACCCTCATCTCCACCGGCTCCACTTATGGTTATCTCTTACCTTTACTTGTGCAAGCTTATATTTAGTTGTATCCCTTGCTTGCTTGTGTGCTTGTTGTTGTTGCATCATATAGGTTTCTCACCTAGTTGCATATCTAGACAACCTAGTTTGATGCAAAGTTTAATTTGGTAAAGAAAAGCTAAAAATTGTTAGTTGCCTATTCACCTCCCTCTAGTCAACTATATCGATCCTTTCAATTAGTATCAGAGCCTCGTCTCTTTATTAAGGACTTTGCCGTCCGAAGAGTATGGTTGACACCGTAGACGGTAGGGAGGAGCACTCCGGTGCGAGTCCGTCCTCATCTACGGCCGATGGGGGACCCTCGGTCTCTTGTGAGGAGTTCAATGTGGCCTTGGACACATTGAAAACCTCCATGATGGCCGAGGTCAAAGGCATGCTTAAGAATTTTCTTGATGGTCTTATATTATCCACCGCACCGTTGGAAGTGGTCGATCCCACTAACAAGGTGACAGATGATAACTCCGACAAGGGGAAGCTACTAGTAAAGTGAAGGAAATATGCCCTAGAGGCAATAATAAAGTTCTATTTATATTTCCTTATATCATGATAAATGTTTATTATTCATGCTAGAATTGTATTAACCGGAAACTTAGTACATGTGTGAATACATAGACAAACCGAGTGTCACTACTATGCCTCTACTTGACTAGCTCGTTGAATCAAAGATGGTTATGTTTTCCTAACCATAGACATGAGTTGTCATTTGTTAACGGGGTCACATCATTAGAGAAAGATGTGATTGACTTGAACCATTCCGTTAGCTTAGCACGATGATCGTTTAGTTTGTTTCTATTGCTTTCTCCATAACTTATACATGTTCCTATGACTATGAGATCATGCAACTCCCGAATACCGGAGGAACATGTTGCGTGCTACCAAACCTCACAACATAACTGGGTGATTATGGAGGTGCTCTAAAGGTGTCTCCAATGGTGTTTGTTGAGTTGGCATAGATCGAGATTAGGATTCGTCACTCCGATTGTCCGAGAGGTATCTCTGGGCCCTCTCGGTAATGCACATCACTATAAGCCTTGCAAGCAATGTGACTAATGAGTTAGTTATGGGATGATGCATTACAGAACGAGTAAAGAGACTTGCTGGTAATGAGATTGAACTTGGTATTGAGATACCGACAATCAAATCTCGGGCAAGTAACATACCGATGACAAAGGGAACAACGTATATCATTATGCGGTTTGACCGATAAAGATCTTCGTAGAATATGTGGGAGCCAATATGAACATCCAGGTTCCGCTATTGGTTATTGACCGGAGACGTGTCTCGGTCATGTCTACATAATTCTCGAACCCGTAGGGTCTGCACGCTTAACGTTCGGTGACAATCAGTATTATGAGTTTATGTGTTTTTGATGTACCGAAGGTAGTTCAGAGTCCCGGATGTGATCACGGATATGACGAGGAGTCTCAAAATGGTCGAGACATAAAGATTAATATATTGGACGGCTATATTCAGACACCAAAAGTGTTCCGGGTGATTTCAGAGAAAACCGGAGTACCGGAGGGTTACCGGAACCCCCGGGAGAACTAATGGGCCACATGGGCCTTAGTGGAGAGAGAGGGCTGGCTAGGGCAGGCCGCGCGCCCCATCCCCCTCTGGTCCGAATTGGACTAGGGAAGGGGGGCGGCGCCCCCCTTTCCTTCTCCCTCTCCTCCTTCCTTTCCCCCTCCTAGTAGGAGTAGGAAAGGGGAGTCCTACTCCTACTAGGAGGAGGACTCCTCCTCTCTTGGCGTGCCCCAAGGGCCGGCCGGCCTCCCCCTTGCTCCTTTATATACGGGGCAGGGGGGCACCCTAGGACACACAAGTTGATTGTTTCCAGCTGTGTGCGGTGCCCCCCTCCACCATAATCGACTCAGTCATATCATAGCGGTGCTTAGGCGAAGCCCTATTCTGGTAGCATCATCATCACCTTCATCACGCCGTCATGTTGACGAAGCTGTCCCTCGACACTCAGCTGGATCGTGAGTTCGTGGGATGTCACCGAGTTGAACGTGTGAAGATCACAGAGGTGCCGTACTTTTGGTACTAGGATCAGTCAATCGTGAAGACGTATGACTACATCATCCGCATTGTCATAACGCTTCCGCTTACGGTCTATGAGGGTACATAGACAATACTCTCCCCTCTCGTTGCTATGCATCACCATGATTTTGCGTGTGCGTAGGAAATTTTTGAAATTACTACGTTCCCCAACAGAGGCATCTGTCGGATTTCGGGTTCCGGCAGACCCTTGAGGTTCGAACACTGGGGTGCGCGCGGAGATCTCTCCCCTACCGATCTATGTCCGATCTCCTCGCGTGATCTAAGCTGGAAGCAACAAACAACACAAGGGATACGAGGTTTATACTGGTTCGGGCCACCGTTGTGGTGTAATACCCTACTCCAGTGTGTGGTGTGGTGGATTGCCTCAGGGGATGATGATGAATAGTAAGGGAAGAAGAGCCTCGCGAGAGGTGTTCTTGAGCTGGTACGGTGAACTACTTGGGTGAGTTCAGTCGCCGCTCTCTCTCTCTCTCTCTCTCTCTCTGCTAGGGCTCTATCAGATCTCTAGATGTCTAGGTGTGTCGATCTCTCTCCGTCTCTCCGTCTCCCCTCACTCTGTGGTGGCTAGCTCTATTTATAGAGGCCCTGGGCCTCTCCCCAAATAATGAGCGGGAAGGGCACCAACAATTGGCCATTCTGAAGGGGAACATCTAGTACAAGTTATCCTGACCAAAGGTGGTCTTGGGCTGCCAAAAGCACTGGTGGTGATGTAACATCCCAAATTTTCAATTTGGAATGTTATACATTAGATCATCTATGCATATCATATTTTATTTTGCATTTTGGTTGATCCTAGAAATCCTAAGCAACTCAAGGACCCACGGAGAGAGTTGGGGGTTTCGTTATTTTCATATTTGAGTTTTCTCAAATTTTGAGAATAGGATCATTTGATTTTATTTATTTTATCATCAATTATTTCTATTACAAAAATATGAGAGAGGGAATAAAATGACTTTCCCAAAATAAAGAAATATTGAGGATCAAATAATAAAATCAAATAAGATTTTATTTTGGAGTTTTTCGGTGTTTTTTTGAATTTAGGAAAAATGTGCGTTTTTCAAAATTGCATTTTGGTCCCAAATAAATGTTCACCTTGTGCGGCTTGATTTTAGAAGCCCGTGAAAATTTATTTCGGAATTTTTGGAGTCCGTTTAGCATTTCTTTTTATTTTTCTTCTACGCATTAAAAAAAACGAACCGACCTACGGGCCGTGTCCGGCTAGGACTCTGGCCCGAGGTGGCTTTATAAGCCGGCCCAGCCCCGGGGGAACCCTAGCCCCGAGCCGCCCTAGCCGCCCGACCCCGCCGTCGCCGCCTGCCCCGCAGGAGCCGCCGCCCCGCCCGCGCCGCTCGCCGCCCGCCGCCGCCGCCCACGCGCTGCCCCGCCCGCACGCTCGCCGAGGTTCGCCGCCGCCTCGAAATCCGTGCCCGATTTTTTTAGAAAACAGATCGGTTTACCGTCGGTTTTTTCGTCGGTTTTTTTAGATCTAGTTTTTTAAATAGATCGGTTTTTCCGGTTTATTTAAATAGCGAGCGTTCGTCTGTTCGTTCGTTCTAGCGAACGTTCGTCGTTTTTCTTTTTCTCAGATTAAATCCGCGATTTTTCTGATCGCAATTCCTGATTCGATTTTCGTTTTAGTATAACTTTTCGCTCGTTTATCGGAATCAGGCGATTCAAGCGCCTGGAGTTTCGTCTCGAAACCCTCTATCCGTTTAACCAACTTAAACAAGATTTTGCTACTATAAAATTTGCCCTAGATCCATATTAGTAGAACGAAGTTGTTTTCTTTCGCCGTTTGACTTTCTTTGCTTCGTTCGATTTGATTCTTTTTGCCAACCGGAGTTCTTAAGTTGAACCTTCTGGTTAGATCTCTTATTTGAGTTTTACCCGTGCATTAGATGAGTACTTATTGTATGCTTGTTTGTTTGTCTGCGATAGAATACCCGGAGTGCGCCGCTTGTTACTTCGAATCGCTAGGTTTTCCGGATCATCAGCAAGGCAAGTAACACATTGATCATACCTTTCCTACTACCCAGTTTTATTGCATTAGATAAATCCTCACACATTGCATGATTAGGATCTAATTAAATTGTGGGATGGGAAGTAGTTGAGGTAGTACCTATTACCTGTTTATTACCAAACCTTTGGGAGTTACTTCTACGTTTGCTTATTATGCCATGCTATGCTAGTAGACGTGGATTGGGTGAGTGATATCCATGACAGATGTGAGTTTGGTTAATTAATGGTTTATCTAAGGTGGCAACTTAAACACACATCTGGGTGGATTGAGGCACCTGGGTATTCCAGGACTTGCCTGTTTTCTTTTGGACCGCCACCCAGGCTCAAAGGGATCATGAGATTATTCATGCTAGAAACTTCCGTGTGCAGCCACAAGCTATTATGGGCTCTAGCATAGTTGACTAAGTCGTGCGAACTCTTACAGTGGTAGACTAGCAGATGTAGGGGATGTAGGTGGTACGGTCTACCCGATCATAAGGTGCTAGCGCTTCTGAAAGACTATGTCTCGGTCATCCGTCTTCTCAAACACCTTGTAGTGCGAGAAACCAAACGAAGGCGATCGAGTCTTGTGGGGAAAAGTGAGCAAACCTCTGCAGAGTGTAATAAACTAATCATGATTAGCTGTGTCCCCAGTTATGGACATATGAGTATCTAGTACCTGGATTATCATGTGAATCTCAACATGTTACCCTAAATTAATTTTGTTGGGCTTTGTTTAATGATGATGCTTAATTGGGATTGAGAATGCTGTCAACCATTCTCAATGTTTAACAACTACCATGATAGTAATTAAATTTTATTCCTTTGAAGTAGGGAAAAATTGGCTTTACGCAAAACTATAACCATAGAGCTTTCCACCAGCCAAATATGCATATAGTATAGCTGTTTCATTCCATTACTCTCTATGTGTTACATTGCCAGCATATTCCATGTGCTGACCCGTTTCGGGCCGCAACGTTAATGTTGCAGAGTTTTCGGACGACGATTAAGGAGTTTTTAGGTCGTGGTTCTATACTCAGTGATGCCGTTGGAGTTGATGAACTCACTTAACTTCCAAGCCTTCCGCTGTTATCGTTATTAGATGGCCTTAAGCCATACTTATTTTATTAAGTTCTCTATGAGACACTCGATGTAATAAGTGTGTGATTGCTACTCTGTTATAAATCCTCCGAGTACTGTGTGGTGTCAGCATTGCTGATCCAGGGATGACACCGGAGCACAGAGATCAGACTGTTTGAGGTCTGGTCGCTACAGAGATGGTATCAGAGCACACGCTGACTATAGGACACGACCACTACGCTAAAAGACCTAGATCACTTTTCATTCTCTTCTCTTCTGACTTCTCATCTTTTCTACTCTTTAGGATGGCGGATGCAAGGAACAAGTTCACGCAACCGGATGAAGATACACCCTTTGGACGTCACTTGATGGAAGTCACTAGATACCTGAATATAGGAGTACCAAGCTTCACCGGAACCTACAATGCCACTTTACCTGAAGAAGAGCGCTGGATGATTCAAGTTCAAGTTCCAGGAAGGACGTTCATGCGAGTCACTGAGCCCATAGAGTTTTCTTTTGATGCACCAACTTGGAGTCTAGGAAAGAGCATGGCAGCTCACATCGCCATGGGACGCATTGGAGAAGTCTACCGCAAGGATCTCAAGGATACTATCTACCAGATTTGTGGGCGCCGAGATGAGCACTGGGAGATGATCAGCACCAGGAAGGATAGATCAATCGTAGCTCTTATCCAGGAGTTAAACCAGCACATTCGACGACAGGAGAACCAGATGTGTGCCGACATGATAGATCTGAAGAAGGCTAAGACTAGAATCAAGGAACTGGAGGAAGAACTCAAGGCTACACGTGAAGATTATGAAGAGGAAATTGAAGTATTGGTGGAGAAGAATGACGACCTGATCAAGAAGATTGGAATATTTATGGGAGGCCCTACACTAGTGGAGGAAGACGAAGAACCCAAGGAGATTAGCCTGAAAGACTACATCATCATCGACGACACCGACTCGGATCTAGATAATATCGATGATGACTATGTTGATGAAGCTGGAGCTGATATCATGGAGTCTGCAACCAAAGAATATTTCTAGTAGACCACCTCATCAGTAGTAGTAGTCCACCATGTAAATATAGTAGTCCGAGCACTTTTGCGATAGATAGATCGATTGTATGCCCTTGTTTGATTGAATGAAGTGAATTGTTTGTTTTTGCCTCATGTGCATATGGGTAGTGTTTTCTCTTTAGACCCCCTCTATTCTTACATCTCATCTTTTCTAAACCCCTTAGATTCTTCCGAGACGTGACCCCGGATTTGCCTTTCCACCGGAGCTCACCCAGTTGATCCAGCAGCAGAACACATTGATGCAGTTGCTAGTCCAGAATCAGAATCAGGGGAACAACAACAACAACCCACCACCACCACCACCTGTTGGCCACTTAGCCCGTTTTCTTAGGCTGAATCCGTCGGTGTTTTCCAGTAGCACCGAGCCGATAGTAGCAGATGATTGGCTCCGCAAGACAGCTAGGGAGTTGACCACAACAGGATGCACAGATGCGGAGAAGGTGAAGTTTTCCGCACATCAGCTTGAAGGACCCGCAGCATCATGGTGGGAGAATTTCACAGCCACTTTCCCTGTCGACACTGTCACATGGGACCAGTTTCAGTAGGCTTTTCGTACTGCCCATGTTTCAGCAGGAGCTATGGCCATGAAGAAGCATGAGTTTCGCAACTTGCGCCAAGGAGGATGGACAGTTGGCCAGTATGTGGAGGACTTTAGTAAGTTAGCACGTTATGCACCAGATGACGTCGCTACGGATGCAGCTAAGCAGGAGAAGTTTCTGGAAGGACTGAATGATGAGTTGAGCATGCAGTTGATGGTAGCCACCTTCAACAACTACCGGGAGTTGGTAGATCGTGCTCTTATGATTGAAGGGAAGCAGTAGCAAATTGAGAATCGCAAGAGGAAGTATGGACAAGGAAAGTACAATTCAGGAGCTCAGTAGAAGCCACGTTTTACCCCTAGACCGGGAGGACATTTTCAGCATACCCATGGTGGAGGTAGCTTGCACAATCACAATGGCACCAAGAATGGTAATGGCAATGGAGGAAGTGTTGGAAATATGCCCTAGAGGCAATAATAAATTAGTTGTTATTATATTTCCTTGTTCATGATAATTGTTTATTATCCATGCTAGAATTGTATTGATAGGAAACTCAGATACATGTGTGGATACATAGACAACACCATGTCCCTAGTAAGCCTCTAGTTGACTAGCTCGTTGATCAATAGATGGTTACGGTTTCCTGACCATGGACATTGGATGTCATTGATAACGGGATCACATCATTAGGAGAATGATGTGATGGACAAGACCCAATCCTAAGCCTAGCACAAAGATCGTGTAGTTCGTATGCTAAAGCTTTTTCTAATGTCAAGTATCATTTCCTTAGACCATGAGATTGTGCAACTCCCGGATACCGTAGGAATACTTTGGGTGTTCTAAACATCACAACGTAACTGGGTGGCTATAAAGGTACACTACAGGTATCTCCGAAAGTGTCTGTTGGGTTGGCACGAATCGAGACTGGGATTTGTCACTCCGTGTAAATGGAGAGGTATCTCTGGGCCCACTCGGTAGGACATCATCATAATGTGCACAATGTGATCAAGGAGTTGATCACGGGATGATGTGTTACGGAACGAGTAAAGAGACTTGCCAGTAACGAGATTGAACAAGGTATCGGGATACCGACGATCGAATCTCGGGCAAGTACAATACCGTAGACAAAGGGAATTGTATACGGGATTGATCGAATCCTCGACATCGTGGTTCATCCGATGAGATCATCGTGGAACATGTAGGAACCAACATGGGTATCCAGATCCCGCTGTTGGTTATTGACCGGAGAACGTCTTGGTCATGTCTGCATGGTTCCCGAACCCGTAGGGTCTACACACTTAAGGTTCGATGACGCTAGGGTTATAGGGAATAGATATACGTGGTTACCAAATGTTGTTCGGAGTCCCGGATGAGATCCCGGACGTCACTAGGAGTTCTGGAATGGTCCGGAGGTAAAGATTTATATATGGGAAGTCCTGTTTTGGTCGCTGGAAAAGTTTCGGTGTTTATCGGTAACGTACCGGGACCACCGGGAGGGTCCCGGGGGTCCACCAAGTGGGGCCACCAGCCCCGGAGGGCTGCATGGGCCAAGTGTGGGAGGGTACCAGCCCCAGGTGGGCTGGTGCGCCCCCCCCACCAAGGCCCAAGGCGCAAGGGAGAGTGGAAGGGGGCAAACCCTAGGCTCAGATGGGCCTAAGGCCCACCAAGTGGTGCGCCTCCCTCTCCCCCCCCTTGGCCGCCCCCCTAGATGGGATCTAGGGCTGGCCGCCACCCCTAGGGGTGGAAACCTAGATGGGGGCGCAGCCCCTCCCCTCCCCCTATATATACTTGAGGTTTTGGGCTGCCAGAGAGACGGATTCAATCTCCTTCTTGGCGCAGCCCTACCCCTCTCCTTCCTCGTCTCTTGCGGTGCTTGGCGAAGCCCTGCTGGAGTACCACGCTCCTCCACCACCACCACGCCATTGTGCTGCTGCTGGATGGAGTCTTCCTCAACCTCTCCCTCTCTCCTTGCTGGATCAAGGCATGGGAGACGTCACCGGGCTGTACGCGTGTTGAACGCGGAGGGGCCGTCCGTTCGGCACTAGGATCTCCGGTGATTTGGATCACGACGAGTACGACTCCTTCAACCCCGTTCTCTTGAATGCTTCCGCATAGCGATCTACAAGGGTATGTAGATGCACTCTCCTTCCCCTCGTTGCTGGTTTCTCCATAGATAGATCTTGGTGACACGTAGGAAAATTTTGAATTTCTGCTACGTTCCCCAACAGTGGCATCATGAGCTAGGTCTATTGCGTAGATTCTATGCACAAGTAGAACACAAAGTAGTTGTGGGCATTGATTTTGTTCAATATGCTTACCGTTACTAGTCCAATCTTGTTTCGACGGCATCATGGGATGAAGCGGCCCGGACCAACCTTACACGTACACTTACGTGAGACCGGTTCCACCGACTGACATGCACTAGTTGCATAAGGTGGCTAGCGGATGTCTGTCTCTCCCACTTTAGTCGGATCGGATTCGATGAAAAGGGTCCTTATGAAGGGTAAATAGCAATTGGCATATCACGTTGTGGTTTTTGCGTAGGTAAGAAACGTTCTTGCTAGAAACCCATAGCAGCCACGTAAAACATGCAAACAACAATTAGAGGACGTCTAACTTGTTTTTGCAGGGTATGCTATGTGATGTGATATGGCCAAGAAGAATGTGATGAATGATATGTGATGTATGAGATTGATCATGTTCTTGTAATAGGAATCACGACTTGCATGTCGATGAGTATGACAACCGGCAAGAGCCATAGGAGTTGTCTTTATTAATTGTATGACCTGCGTGTCATTGAACAACGCCATGTAATTACTTTACTTTATTGCTAACCGGTAGCCATAGTAGTAGAAGTAATAGTTGGCGAGCAACTTCATGGAGACACGATGATGGAGATCATGATGATGGAGATCATGGTGTCATGCCGGTGACAAGATGATCATGGAGCTCCAAGATGGAGATCAAAGGAGCTATATGATATTGGCCATATCATGTCACTATTATTTGATTGCATGTGATGTTTATCATGTTATTGCATCTTGTTTACTTAGAACGACGGTAGTAAATAAGATGATCCCTCATAATAATTTCAAGAAAGTGTTCCCCCTAACTGTGCACCGTTGCGACAGTTCGTTGTTTCGAAGCACCACGTGATGATCGGGTGTGATAGATTCTAACGTTCACATACAACGGGTGTAAGACAGATTTACACATGCAAACACTTAGGTTTACTTGACAAGCCTAACATGTACAGACATGGCCTCGGAACACAGAAGACCGAAAGGTCGAACATGAGTCGTATAGAAGATACGATCAACATGAAGATGTTCACCGATGTTGACTAGTCCGTCTCACGTGATGATCGGACACGGCCTAGTTGACTCGGATCATGTAATCACTTAGATGACTAGAGGGATGTCTATCTGAGTGGGAGTTCATAAGATGAACTTAATTATCCTGAACATAGTCAAAAGGTCTTCGAAAATTATGTCGTAGCTCGCGCTTCAGTTCTACTGTTTAGATATGTTCCTAGAGAAAATTTAGTTGAAAGTTGATAGTAGCAATTATGCGGACTAGGTCCGTAAACTGAGGATTGTCCTCATTGCTTCATAGAAAGGCTTATGTCCTTAATGCACCGCTCAGTGTGCTGAACCTCGAACGTCGTCTGTGGATGTTGCGAACATCTGACATACACATTTTGATAACTACGTGATAGTTCAGTTAAACGGTTTAGAATTGAGGCACCGAAGACGTTTTGAAATGTCGCGAAACATATGAGATGTTTCGAGGGCTGAAATTGGGATTTTAGGCTCGTGCCCACGTCAAGAGGTATAAGACCTCCGACGATTTTCTTAGCCTGCAAACTAAGGGAGAAAAGCTCAATTGTTGAGCTAGTGCTCAGATTGTCCGAGTACAACAATCATTTGAATCGAGTGGGAGTTGATCTTCCAGATGAGATAGTGATATTTCTCCGAAGTCATTACCACCAAGCTGCTAGAGCTTCGTGATGAACTATAATATATCAGGGACATATATGATGATCCTTGAGATATTCGCGATGTTTGACACCACAAAAGTAGAAATCAAGAAGGAGCATCAATTGTTGATGGTTAGTTAAACCACTAGTTTCAAGAAGGGCAATGGCAAGAAGGGATACTTCATGAAACGGCAATTCAGCTGCTGCTCTAGTGGAGAAACCCAAGGTTGAACCCAAACCCGAGACTGGGTGCTTCTGTAATAAGGGAAACAGCCACTGGAGCAGAATTACCCTAGATACTTGGTAGATGAGAAGGCTGGCAAGGTCGGTAGAAGTATATTGGATATACATTGTGTTAATGTGTACTTTACTAGTACTCCTAGTAGCACCAGGGTATTAGATACCGGTTCGGTTACTAAGTGTTAGTAACTCGAAATAAAAGCTACGGAATAAACGGAGACTAGCTAAAAGGTGAGATGACGATATGTGTTGGAAGTATTTCCATGGTTGATCAAATATCGTACGCTCCCTCTACCATCAAGATTGGTGTTTGCGTTGAGCATAGACATGATTGGATTATGTCTATCGCAATACGGTTATTCATTTAAGGAGAATAATGGTTACTCTGTTTATTTGAATAATACCTTCAATGGTCTTGCACCTAAAATGAATGGTTTATTGAATCTCGATCGTAGTGATACACATGTTCATAAGATAGTAATGATAGTACCACCTACTTGTGGCACTGCCACGTAAGTCATATCGGTATAAAACGCATGAAGAAGCTCCATGTTGATGGATCTTTGGGCTCACTCGTTTTTGAAAAGTTTGAGACATGCAAACCATGTCTATTGGTGTATATGCATGAAGAAACTCCATGCAAATGGACCGTTTGGACTCACTTGATTTTTGAATCACTTGAGACATGCAAATCATACCACATGGGCAAGATGACTGAAAGCCTCGTTTTTAGTAAAATGGAACTAGAAAGCAACTTGTTGGAAGTAATACATTTTGATGTGTGCAGTCCAATGAGTGCTGAGGCATGTAGTGGATATCATTATGTTCTTACTTCACAGATGATTTGAGTAGATGTTGAGTATATTTACTTGATGAATCATGAGTCTGAATTATTGAAAGGTTCAAGTAATTTCAGGGTGAAGTTGAAAGATCGTCATGACAAGAGGATAAAAGATCTATGATATGATCATAGAGATGAATATCTGAATTACGAGTTTGGCACAGAATTAAGACATTGTGGAAATTGTTTCACAACTAATACAGCCTGGAACACCATAGTGTGATGGTGTGTCCGAACATCATAACTGCACCCTATTGGATATGATGCATACCATGATGTCTCTTATCGAATTACCACGATAGTTTATGGGTTAGGCATTAGAGACAACCACATTTACTTTAAATAGGGCACCACGTAATTCCGATGAGATGACACCGTATGAACTATGGTTTAGAGAAACCTAAGCTGTCATTTCTTAAAAGTTTGGGGCTGCGACGCTTATGTGAAAAAGTTTCAGGCTGATAAGCTCGAACCGAAAGCGGATAAATGCATCTTCATAGGACACCCAAAACAGTTGGGTATACCTCCTGTCTCAGATCCGAAAGCAATAAGGGATTGTTTCTAGAATCGGGTCCTTTCTTGAGGAAAAGTTTCTCTCGAAGGAATTGAGTGGGAGAATGGTGGAGACTTGATGAGGTTATTGAACCATCACTTCAACTAGTGTATAGCAGGGCACAAAGAGTTGTTCCTGTGGCACCTACACTAATTGAAGTGGAAGCTTATGATATTGTTCATGAGACTTCGGGTCAAGTCACTCCCAAACCTCATAGGATGACAAGGATGCGTACTACTTCAGAGTGGTACGTAATCCTGTCTTGGATGTCATGTTGCTAGACAACAATGAACCTACGAGCTATGGAGAAGCGATGGTGGGCCCGTATTCCGATAAATGGCTCGAGGCCATAAAATCCGAGAGAGGATCCATGTATGAAAACAAAGTGTAGACTTTGGCAGAACGGCTCGATGGTCGTAAGGCTATTGAGTACAGATGGATTTTAAAAGGAAGACGGACAATGATGGTAAGTATCACCATTAAGAAAGCTCGACTTGTCATTAAGATTTTTTTTCCGACAAGTTCAAGGAGTTGACTATGATGAGACTTTCTCACTCGTAGCGATGCTAAGAGTCTGTTGGAATTATATTAGCGATTACTGCATTATTTATGAAATCTTGCAGATAGGATGTCAAAACATTGTTTCCTCGATGATTTTCTTGAGGAAAGGTTGTATGTGATACAACCGAAAGGTTTTGTCAATCCTGAAAGATGCTAATAAGTATGCAAAGCTCCAGCAATCCTTCTAAGGACTGGAGTAAGCATCTCGGAGTTGGAATGTATGCTTTGATGAGATGATCAAAGATTTTGGGTGTATACAAAGTTTATGAGAAACTTGTATTTCCAAAGAAGTGAGTGGGAGCACTATAGAATTTCCGATGAATATGTGTTGTTAACATGTTGTTGATCGGAGATGATGTAGAATTTCTAGAAAGCATGCAGAGTTATTTGAAAAGTGTTTTTCAATGGAAAGCCTGGATTAAGCTACTTGAATGTTGAGCATCAAGATCTATAAGGATAGATCAAAACGCTTAATGGTACTTTCAAATGAGCACATACCTTGACATGATCTTGAAGGTGTTCAAGATGGATCAGTCAAAGAAGGAGTTCTTGCCTGAGTTGTAAGGTATGAAGTTAAGACTTAAAGCTTGACCACGGCAGAAGAAAGAGAAAGGACGAATGTCGTCCCCTATGCTTTTGTCATAGGCTCTATACGGTATGCCATGCTGAGTACCACACCTGATGTGTGCCTTGCCACATGTCTGGCAAGAGGGTACAAAGGTGATCCAGGAGTGGATCACTAGATAGCGGTCAAAAATTGTCCTTGGAGTAATAAGGACATGTTGCTCGATTATGGAGGTGATAAAGAGTTCGGCGTAAAGGGTTACATCGATGCAAGCTTTAACACCTATCCGAATGACTCTGAGTAGCAAACCGGATACGTATAGTGGAGCAACCATTTGGAATAGCTCCAAGTGGAGCGTGGAAGCAGCATTTATAATATGACCTAGAGATTTGCGAAGTACATACGGATCTAAATGTTGCAGACCCGTTGACTAAAACCTCTCTCACAAGCAAAACATGATCAAACCCAGAACTCATTTAGTCTTAATCACATGATGATGTGAACTAGTTTAGTGACACTAGTAAACTCTTTGGATGTTGGTCACATGGCGATGTGACCTGTGAGTGTTAATCACATGACGATGTGAACTAGATTATTGACTCTAGTGCAAGTGGGAGACTGTTGGAAATATGCCCTAGAGGCAATAATAAATTAGCTGTTATTATATTTCCTTGTTCATGATAATTGTTTATTATCCGTGCTAGAATTGTATTGATAGGAAACTCAGATACATGACGCTAGGGTTATAGGGAATAGATATATGTGGTTACCGAATGTTGTTCGGAGTCCCGGATGAAATCCCGGACGTCACGAGGAGTTCCGGAATGGTCCGGAGGTAAAGATTTATATATGGGAAGTCATGTTTTGGTCGCCGGAAAAGTTTCGGTGTTTATCGGTAACGTACCGGGACCACCGGGAGGGTCCCGGGGGTCCACCAAGTGGGGCCACCAGCCCCGGAGGGCTGCATGGGCCAAGTGTGGGAGGGGACCAGCCCCAAGTGGGCTGGTGCGCCCCCCCACCAAGGCCCAAGGCGCAAGGGAGAGTGGAAGGGGGCAAACCCTAGGCTCAGATGGGCCTAAGGCCCACCTAGTGGTGCGCCTCCCTCTCCCCCCCTTGGCCGCCCCCCTAGATGGGATCTAGGGCTGGCCGCCACCCCTAGGGGTGGAAACCTAGATGGGGGCGCAGCCCCTCCCCTCCCCCTATATATACTTGAGGTTTTGGGCTGCCAGAGAGACGGATTCAATCTCCTTCTTGGCGCAGCCCTACCCCTCTCCTTCCTCGTCTCTTGTGGTGCTTGGCGAAGCCCTGCTGGAGTACCACGCTCCTCCACCACCCCCACGCCATTGTGCTGCTGCTGGATGGAGTCTTCCTCAACCTCTCTCTCTCTCTCTCCTTGCTGGATCAAGGCATGGGAGACATCACCGGGCTGTACGTGTGTTGAACGCGGAGGTGTCGTCCGTTCGGCACTAGGATCTCCGGTGATTTGGATCACGACGAGTACGACTCCTTCAACCCCGTTCTCTTGAACGCTTCCGCATAGCGATCTACAAGGGTATGTAGATGCACTCTCCTTCCCCTCGTTGCTGGTTTCTCCATAGATAGATCTTGGTGACACGTAGGAAAATTTTGAATTTCTGCTACGTTCCCCAACCGGAAGCAACGACCAGAATTGCACCAACCCATCAACCCCAGCCAAGAAGGACCTGAGCCAAGTCACTTGCTTTAAGTGTCAGAAGACCGGACACTATGCCAATGAATGTCCTGAAGGCCAAAATGGCAATGGAAGTTCTGGGAAGAAGCCGAACCCTTTCAACAGGGGACAGGTGAACCACGTTAGTGTGGAGGAGGTTGAAGCTCAGCCTGATGCAGTAATAGGTATGTTTTTGGTTAAGTCATTTACTGCACTCGTTCTTTTTGACACTGGTGCATTGCATTCATACATCTCAAGGGGATTTGTGGATAAGTATAACCTATCAACCCAAGCCCTTAGGTCACCCATGTTAGTAACCTCGCCTGGAGCAGAATATATGGCTAGTCTATGGTGTGATCGGTTACCATTAAGGATTGGTAACTATGTTTTTCCCTTAGACCTAATAGTATTGGAATCACAAGGATTGGATGTGATATTAGGCATGGATTGGTTATCAAAGTATGAAGGGAATATTGAATGTGCTAGTAAGTCAATTTTGCTTACCACCCCAGAAGGGAGAAGGATCAAGTATGTATCCCGGCATGTGCCAAAGAGGACTCAAGTAAATTGCCTAACAGGAGTTGTGCAGGAGGAAGTACCAGTGGTAAGGGATTTCCCTGAAGTATTTCCAGAGGAGTTGCCAGGCATGCCACCGGATAGAGATATTGAGTTTTTGATTGAGCTATTGCCAGGCACAGGGCCAATATCAAAGAGACCATATAGGATGCCAGCAAAGGATTTGGTGGAAATTAAGAAGCAGATTAAGGAGTTACTGGATAAGGGATATATTCTCCCAAGTTCTTCACCTTGAGGATCGCCAGTACTTCTAGTGGAGAAGAAGGATGGATCGTTAAGGATGGTTGTTGATTATCGAGGATTGAATGAAGTAACGATCAAGAACAAGTACCCACTACCGATGATCAATGATCTGTTCGATCGATTGCAAGGAGCTATGGTATTTTCCAAGATCGATCTGCGATCAGGATACCACCAGTTGAAGATTCGAGAACAAGATATTCCGAAGACAGCTTTTACCACCAGGTATGGGCTTTATGAGTATACCGTTATGTCATTTAGTCTGACTAACGCACCTGCCTATTTTATGAACATGATGAACAAAGTGTTTATGGAGTTTCTGGATAAGTTCGTCGTGGTGTTCATTGATGATATCCTGGTTTACTCAAAGAATGAAGAGGAACATAAGGAACATTTGCGTTTGGTACTTGGAAAGCTCAGAGAACATCAATTATATGCCAAGTTCAGCAAATGTGAGTTTTGGTTGAAGGAAGTAGGATTCCTCGGACATGTTATATCTGGAGAAGGTATAGCAGTTGATCCCACTAAAGTTGATACCGTGACCAAGTGGGAAGCACCAACTACCGTTGGGGAGATCCGGAGTTTTCTTGGACTCGCAGGGTACTACCGGAGATTTATTGAGAATTTCTCAAAGATTGCGAAGCCTATGACTGAGTTGTTAAAGAAAGATACCAAGTTCATATGGACGGAGGAATGTGAGGCTAGTTTCCAAGAGTTGAAGAAATGTTTGGTTACCTCACCAGTGTTGATTTTGCCATACCAGACCAAAGATTATGAGGTGTATTGCGATGCTTCACGTCGAGGACTTGGAGCAGTGCTTATGCAGGAAGGGAGAGTTGTTTCATATGCCTCAAGACAACTGAAGCCTCATGAGTTGAATTATGCCACGCATGATTTGGAGTTAGCAGCCGTAGTGCATGGAGTTTTTGGATAAGTTCGTCGTAGTGTTCATTGATGACATCCTGGTTTATTCAAAGAATGAAGAGGAGCATAAGGAACATTTGCGTTTGGTTTTGGAGAAGCTAAGGGAACATCAGTTATACGCCAAATTCAGCAAATGTGAGTTTTGGTTGAAGGAAGTTGGATTCCTCGGACACGTTATATCCGGAGAAGGAATAGTAGTTGACCCCACAAAGGTTGAGACCGTAACCGAATGGGAAGCACCAAGAACAGTTGGAGAGATCCGGAGTTTTCTTGGACTCGCAGGATACTACCGGAGATTCATTGAGAGCTTTTCAAAGATTGCAAAGCCTATGACGGAGTTGTTGAAGAAGGATACTAAGTTCAAATGGACTGAGGAGTGTGAGGCTAGTTTCCAGGAGTTGAAGAAACGTTTGGTTACCTCACCAGTATTGATTTTGCCAGATCAGACCAAGGATTATGAGGTGTATTGCGACGCTTCACGTCGAGGACTTGGAGCAGTGCTTATGCAGGAAGGAAGAGTTGTTTCGTATGCTTCACGACAACTGAAGCCTCATGAGTTGAATTATGCCACGCATGATTTGGAATTAGCAGCCGTAGTGCATGCATTGAAAACGTGGAGACATTTCCTCATTGGAAACCATTGTGAGGTGTACACGGATCATAAGAGTTTGAAGTACATTTTCACACAGAAGGAGTTGAATCTCGGGCAAAGGAGATGGTTGGAGCTCATCAAGGATTATGATATGAAATTGCATTACCATCCTGGAAAGGCTAATGTAGTAGCTGACGCCTTAAGCCGTAAGAGCCATGTCAATACGTTAATGACGGGAGAAATACCCAAGGAGTTAGCAGAAAATCTTTGTGAACTATGTTTGGAAATAGTTTCGAGAGGCTATGTAGCCGCATTGGAGATTCAGTCAACTTTGATGGATAGAATCAGAGAAGCTCAAAGGACTGACAAAGAGATTGCCGCTATAAAGGAGAAACTTAGTAAAGGAAAAGCTAAAGGAGCTCATTTGGGTTGTAGTTGATCGATTGACGAAAGTAGCTCATTTCATCCCGGTAAAGACCACTTACAACAGTGCTAAGTTGGCAAAGATATACATGACCAGGATCGTATGTTTGCATGGAGTTCCAAGGAGTATCGTATCAGATAGAGGAACCCAGTTTACCTCAAAGTTCTGGAAGCAGTTGCACGAAACCTTGGGAACCAGGCTAGAATTCAGTACAACTTTTCATCAACAGACAGATGGACAGACTGAGAGAGTCAATCAAATTTTGGAGGATATGCTAAGAGCTTGTGCACTAGATTATGGATCTAGTTGGGACGATGATTTTCCATATGCAGAGTTCTCTTACAACAACAATTACCAAACCAGTTTGAAGATGGCCCCTTTCGAAGCTTTGTACGGGAGGAGGTGCAGGACACCGTTGTCATGGGACGAAGTTGGAGACCGCCAGTTGTTTGGTCCTGACTTGATTAAAGAGTCTGAACAGAAGGTGAAGTTGATTCGCGATAGGCTCAGGATAGCCCAGTCCAGGCAGAAAAGTTATGCAGATTCTAAATGCAAGGAGACAGTTTACGAAGTCGGAGATAGAGCTTATCTTCGAGTATCTCCACTTCGGGTAACAAAGCGTTTTGGAGTTAAAGGGAAGTTAGCGCCACGATTTGTAGGACCATATCGAGTTTTGGAGCGTATGGGAGAAGTGGCCTACAAGTTGGAATTGCCCGAAGGATTGTCAGGAGTTCATGATGTGTTCCACGTTTCTCAGTTAAAGAAGTGCCACGCGGAGATGGCTGACATACCTTTGAGAGACACAGTGCCATTGGAAACTATTCAGTTGGATAACAATTTGACCTATGAGGAGAAACCAGTTAAGATTCTCGAGTTTGCCAGCCGAGTTACTCGTAGCAAGGTTATCAAGTTTTGCAAGGTTCAGTGGAGCCACCACACGGAGGATGAAGCCACCTGGGAACGAGAGGAAGATTTGCTCAAGGACCACCCTCACCTATTTTCTAGCCAACCCGAATCTCGAGGGCGAGATTCATCTTAAGGGGGATAAGTTTGTAACATCCCAAATTTTCAATTTGGAATATTATACATTAGATCATCTATGCATATCATATTTTATTTTGCATTTTGGTTGATCCTAAAAATCCTAAGCAACTCAAGGACCCACGGAGAGAGTTGGGGGTTTCATTATTTTCATATTTGAGTTTTCTCAAATTTTGAGAATAGGATCATTTGATTTTATTTATTTTATCATCAATTATTTCTATTACAAAAATATGAGAGAGGGAATAAAATGACTTTCCCAAAATAAAGAAATATTGAGGATCAAATGATAAAAATCAAATAAGATTTTATTTCGGAGTTTTTTAGTGTTTTTTTTTGAATTTAGGAAAAATGTGCGTTTTTCAAAATTGCATTTAGGTCCCAAGTAAATGTTCACCTTGTGCGGCTTGATTTTAGAAGCCCGTGAAAATTTATTTTGGAATTTTTGGAGTCCGTTTAGTATTTCTTTTTATTTTTCTTCTGCGCGTTAAAAAAAACGAACCGACCTACGGGCCGTGTTCGGCTAGGACTCCAGCCCGAGGTGGCTTTATAAGCCGGCCCAGCCCCGAGTCGCCCCAGCCGCCCGACCCCGCCGCCGCCGCCCGACCCCGCCGCCGCCTGCCCCGCCGGAGCCGCCGCCCCGCCCGCCCCGCTCGCCGCCGCCCACGCGCCGCCCCGCCGGAGCCGCCGCCCCGCCCACACGCTCGCCGAGGTTCGCCGCCGCCTCGAAATCCGTGCCTGGTTTTTTTAGAAAACCGATCGGTTTTCCATCGGTTTTTCTTAGATTCAGTTTTTTTAAATAGATCGGTTTTTCTGGTTTATTTAAATAGCGAGCGTTCTTCTGTTCGTTCGTTCTAGCGAACGTTCGTCGTTTTTCTTTTTCTCGGATTAAATCCGCGATTTTTCTGATCGCGATTCCTGATCCGATTTTCGTTTTAGTATAACTTTTCGCTCGTTTATCGGAATCAGGCGATTCAAGCGCCTGGAGTTTCGTCTCGAAACCCTCTATCCATTTAACCAACTTAAACAAGATTTTGCTACTATAAAATTTGCCCTAGATCCAGATTAGTAGAACGAAGTTGTTTTCTTTCGCCATTTGACTTTCGTTGCTTCGTTCGATTGGATTCTTTTTGCCAACCGGAGTTCTTAAGTTGAACCTTATGGTTAGATCTCTTATTTGAGTTTTACCCGTGCATTAGATGAGTACTTATTGTATGCTTGTTTGTTTGTCTGCGATAGAATACCCGGAGTGCGCCGCTTGTTACTTCGAATCGCTAGGTTTTCCGGATCATCAGCAAGGCAAGTAACACATTGATCATACCTTTCCTACTACCCAGTTTTATTGCATTAGATCAATCCTCACACATTGCATGATTAGGATCTAATTAAATTGTGGGATGGGAAGTAGTTGAGGTAGTACCTATTACCTGTTTATTATCAAACCTTTGGGAGTTACTTCTATGTTTGCTTATTATGCCATGCTATGCTAGTAGACGTGGATTGGGTGAGTGATATCCATGACAGATGTGAGTTTGGTTAATTAATGGTTTATCTAAGGTGGCAACTTAAACACACATCTGGGTGGATTGAGGCACCTGGGTATTCCAGGACTTGCCTGTTTTCTTTTGGACCGCCACCCAGGCTCAAAGGGATCATGAGATTATTCATGCTAGAAACTTCCGTGTGCAGCCACAAGCTATTATGGGCTCTAGCATAGTTGACTAAGTCGTGCGAACTCTTACAGTGGTAGACTAGCAGATGTAGGGGATGTAGGTGGTACGGTCTACCCGATCATAAGGTGCTAGCGCTTCTGAAAGACTATGTCTCGGTCATCCGTCTTCTCAAACACCTTGTAGTGCGAGAAACCAAACGAAGGCGATCGAGTCTTGTGGGGAAAAGTGAGCAAACCTCTGCAGAGTGTAATAAACTAATCATGATTAGCTGTGTCCCCAGTTATGGACATATTTGAGTATCTAGTACCTGGATTTTCATGTGAATCTCAACATGTTACTCTAAATTAATTTTGTTGGGTTTTGTTTAATGATGATGCTTAATTGGGATTGAGAATGCTGTCAACCATTCTCAATGTTTAACAACTACCATGATAGATAAATAAATTGTATTCCTTTGAAGTAGGGAAAAATTGGCTTTACGCAAAACTGTAACCATAGAGCTTTCCACCAGCCAAATATGCATATAGTATAGCTGTTTCATTCCATTACTCTCTATGTGTTACATTGCCAGCATATTCCATGTGCTGACCCGTTCGGGCTACAACGTTAATGATGCAGACTTTTCAGACGACAATTAAGGATTTTTTAGGTCGTGGTTCTATACTCAGTGATGCCGTTGGAGTTGATGAACTCACTTAACTTCCAAGCCTTCCGCTGTTATCGTTATTAGATGGCCTTAAGCCATACTTATTGTATTAAGTTCTCTATGAGACACTCGATGTAATAAGTGTGTGATTGCTACTCTGTAATAAATCCTCCGAGTACTATGTGGTGTCAGCATTACTGATCCAGGGATGACACCGGAGCATAGAGATCAGACTATTTGAGGTCTGGTCACTATAGGTGACACTGTCTTGGGCTCCACGGTGAGCTCCGTCCTGCCGCTCTGCTGGTCTTGGCCTCGTTGCACCGGAATGGTAACCTTTGCCCGATGCCTTGGCCTGTGCTTGCCCCTTTGCACCAAAGGGGAAACAAGGACAGTGCACAAGCTGGCGCCCGCCTGGTCTCGATCGTCATGGCTTGCATCACGGGCTCCTTGCGAGGTCCCCCCGCCTTGATCTCTCCGCCACCTTGCGAGCCCGCCCGAGGAGGCTGCCTCTGAGGAAGCTTTCTGTCGTCCGCCCCGCGAGGCTCGGCCCCTCGCGAGGGTCTTGAGCTTGAGCTGATGAAGATGGGCCGCGTTGGGCCCCCACTTGAGCCACGCCGCAGGTAGGCAAGTCTGGGGACCCCTGTTCCTAGAACGCCGACAGTAGCCCCCGGGCCCAAGGCGTGCCCGGGCTTGGCCTAGCAGGGAAGCGAAGAGGCAAGCACGAAGCGCCGCGGGCCCCAATAGCCTGCGGCCTTGGGCGCCCCGTGGCGATTGATGGGACGTGGGCGTCTGCGCTTCCCCACGACGCCTCGGTGACCACACGACTTGACAAATCCCTGCATGTAGAGAAACCGGTCATGATTACCTGCGATCGTGGTGCTCGGCGGTTGGCCTCCTCCGGCCATAAGTATGGGACTGCGCGAGCCCCTTCAGCCCATCCCTTCTTGCTGCTCCTTTTCTTCTTCTTGGCTAGTCGCCGTTCCCATGGCTCCAAAGAGATTCTCGGCCGCGGAGAAAGGAAAGGCCCGCCAGGCTGGGCCTGACTCTCCCCTGACGAAGTGCGGCCGAGGCCCGCCCTCGCAAGTATTCCACGGTCCCCGTAGTGGCCTCCCGCGGCCATGGAGGCGGTTCCCTGCACGGTGGTGAGCGCCTGGCCGCCGATGGGGGGCGCGCAGCCTAGGCCACGCTTTCGCTCTGCGGAGGTGCTGCCGGAGTTCGTCGTGTGGTCAGCGGACCCAACTAGCACCTAGCTCCAGCTCCCCCGTTTCTTCGTAGGTGAACTGCCGGCCAGCGCCCGGTGCGGCCTCTGGCTCCAGGCAGACGGCTGCTGCAACAGGGCCTCCTGGGCTTCGCTGGAGGTCTCGGTTTCTGGGAATGGGGCCCTGACCCGCGACTGGCAAACGTTTGCTCGCGCGTGCGGCCTGGGTCGGTGGTGCACCTTGCATTTCAAGTTCGATGGCGACGCCACCCTCTACGTGAGGGCGTTCGGGGAAGACGGTCGCCGTGCTGGGTGCTGCCCCGAAGACGACGACCGCGGCCGCCTGCCCAGCCCCGGTACTGACCAGGATGAAGACGGCGACAGGCGTACAGGCGGCAGTGCTCGGGGTTCCCTCAGCTTCGGTGACTCCCTCTCAGGCAGCAGCTCCTCCAGCGGTGGCCGCGACTAGCCCCCGTGCCGTCACGCCCGCCTGGGTGAAGGTAGCGGGTCAGCCCGCCGTCACACTCCGGCGAAGCGAGAGGAGGGATCCGCCTGAGCCCCAGGAGCAGCTCGAACCTTCGCTGTGGGTTGGTGCAGGACGAATCGTGCCCATTTTGTTTTCCTTCTTTTCCTGCGCAAAAATAGAAGGTAGTATAGGGCCCTGCGAGGGCGTGTTAGAACTGCTGCTGTTAACCATCGCGCTGCTTCCGCTATTTCTGCGCTGTGTTTCCGCGCCGTGCACCCATGTGCGGGAATTATTTTAGCTCGGTGGGGCTTGACGCGGTCCTCGCCTCCCGAGGCCGTGGCCTCGCCGTGCGCTTTGTGCCCTGCAGGGATCAGTAGGAGGGGTAACTTTCGGTCTTGGTTGTGGGGGCGATCGGCCCAGGTCCTGCGCTCGTGTCGCAATGCCCGTGGGGCACTGACTGGGAGGGGTGTTCCCGCAGAGGACTCGGATAGGAAAGCTCCAAATGATCGGGGCAGAAAACACTCGCGAGGGCGCCCGCGAACCTCCCTCGCGAGACTTTTTTGAGAGAAAATGAGGCAAGCGAGTGAAAAAGATAAAGAGTGACAAGCCAGGAACGTCAACAGCTTCAATAAAACTTCAAACGGGAATAAACAAGCCAACTGCAGAAATCAAATGGAAAAGCCGCGTCCGGCACCTATTTTAGTCTTCGACGTCTTCTCATCAGCGAGGAGCTAAGTGCTGCCACTGGGCGTGGGCGGGAGCCCCCGAGGCCCGAGGGCGGCACTCCGGAGACTCCGGGGCATGTACAGCCCCACTCATTATTACGTGAGAGTGTCACGGGCGGCGAGCTTCAGAGGCATTGGCCTTCTTCACAGGCACCGGTCCTTTCCCGCAATGCGGCAGCTTCACAGGCATTGGCCTTCTTCACAGGCACCGGGCCTTTCCCAAAACACGGCAGCTTCACAGGCATTTGCCTTCTTCACAGGCACCGGGCCTTTCCCAAAACACGGCAGCTTCACAGGCATTTGCCTTCTTCACAGGCAACGAGCCTTTCCCAAAACACGCCAGCTTCACAGGCATTTGCCTTCTTCACAGCCACCGGGCCTTTCCTAGGTGCTAGGCCTTGCTCAGGGATAGAACCTCCGGAGATGTTGAATGTTCCACGCGTTCTGGATGGGTACCCCCTTCGTGGTCTCCAAGCGTGCGGAGCCAGGCCTGGAGACATGAACAACTTTGAATGGGCCCTCCCACATGGGAGAGAGCTTGTGCAGCCCCTCCCTGGAGAGAACCCGTCTAAGCACGAGATCCCCTACCTCAAGATTTCTGGGGCGGATGTTGCGGCAGTGGTACTGTCGCAGCGCCTGTTGGTACCTTGTCGCTCGCAGTGCGGCTTCTCGGCGGCGTCCCTCCCCCAGCACGAGATCCATCCCCCGCATGGCGTCCTGCTGCGTCTCGTCGAACACCAGGACCCGTGTGGAGCGACGCCTGACCTCGTGAGGGAGAACAGCCTCTGCTCCGTAGACGAGGAAGAACGGGGTCTACCCAGTCGGCTTGGTCGCAGTTGTGCGGATTGACCACAACACGTACTAGAGCTCGCCGTACCAGCCCCTGCCACAGGCCTCCAGCTTCTTCTTAAAGGTCCTGGCTTTGAGGCCCCTCAGGACCTCCGCGTTGGCTCGCTCGGCCTGGCCATTGCTCCGGGGGTGTGCTACCAAAGCGTAGCATATCTGCGTTCCAAGGTTAGCACAGTATGTTTTGAAGAGATTACTGGTGAATTGCGAACCGTTGTCGGTGATGATGCGGTTGGGCACCCCAAATTGGCTCACGAGGCCCTTGATGAACTTGACCGCGGAGCCTGCCGGGATTGTGCGGACGGCTTCCACCTCAGCCCACTTGGTGAACTTGTCCACAGCGAGGTAGAGGTAGCGATAGCCCCCTGGCGCCCGAGGAAACGGGCCCAGAATGTGCAGCCCCCAAACTGTGAACGGCCATGAGAGGGGTATAGTCTGTAGACCCCCCGTAGGCTGATGGATCTACTTAGCGTGAAACTGGTAGGCCTCGCAAGCCTTCACCAGCTCAACGGCGTCAATGAGCGCCGTGGGCCAGTAGAATCCACTACGGAACGCCTCGCCGACGAGGGTTCGTGATGACGAGTGGTGCCCCTAGTCTCCGCCGTGTATGTCCGCCAGTAGCTCCTTCCCTTGCTCTCGGGAGATGCAATGTAGGGACACGTCATTTGGTCGCTTCCTGTAGAGCTCTCCATCCCTGATGCAATAAGCTGTGGCCTACCGCGCCACACGCTCTGCTTCCTCCTCCCTCTCCGGCAGAGTCCCTTGCATCAGGTAGTTCTTGAGCTCCGGGATCCAACACCCTTCCTGAGGCTCTAACGCCAGGAGCAGGCGTGCCCCTGAGGCCGGGCCGCAGACCGGGGCTCCTGAGGCAGGCGGCTGAGGGAGCTCCTCTCTTGGTTGCGCCGTGCTCGACAGTGATGGCACCGCCGAGGGTTTGAAGAGCCGCTCCTCGAAGACGCCAGGCTCCTGAGGCAGCCGCCGAGATGCCCTCTTGGCAATGTCATCAGCTTCCTGATTGGTGCCGCGGGGCACGTGTTGCAACTCCAGCCCCTAGAACTGTTTCTCCATCTTGCGAACCTCAGCGAGGTAGGCTTCCATGTGCTCGTCCGTTGGCTCGTATATCTTGTTGGAGAAGTTGACGAGGAGTTGCGAATCGCCCTTGATGATGAGGCGCTTTACCCCTAAGGCCATTGCGGCCTTCAAGCCTGCTATTAGGCCTTCGTACTCCGCTATGTTGTTGGAGACCTTTTCTCCGTGCTGGAAGCAGAGTTGTACGACGTAGTAGAGTTTGTCCTGGGTAGGGGATACGAGCACTGCACCAGCTCCCGCACCGTGTCGGGAGAACGCCCCATCGAAGTACATGACCCAGCCGTCCGGTGCTTCACTTCCCGGGGAAAGTGATTGGTCTTCTCCTGCCTCGAGACCCGGCGCTTCTGCCCATTCTTCCACGAAATCCGCAAGTGCGGCTCCCTTGATGACTCTGGTCGTACTGAATTCTAGCTGAAATGCCCGTAGTTCAATGTTCCATTCAGCAACCCTCCCAGCTGAGTTGGGGCTCCTGAGTACTCTTTCCAAGGGGTATGGTGAGACGACTTTGATGGGATGGCCTTGGAAGTAGTAGCGTAGCTTGCGTGAGGCCACTAGCAGCGCAAGGAGGAGTTTTTGAGGCATGGGATACCGTGCCCTCGCGTCCCGTAGCACCATGCTGACGAAGTACACGAGATGCTCGACGAGGTTGAGGGTGCTGGCGCGGCTTGCGTCCTCCAGAGGTAGAGGCGTCTCTTGAGACGACGGAGCCCCCAGCGCTTGGTCGCCTGAAGAGGCCTCCCCTGCCCCGGGTGCGTTCTCCTGCTGCGGCTGTTCCTTTCCGGCTGCGGTTGCGGCCTTCGCGAGGCCCTCCCAGCTCTGCTTGGCTTCAGTTCGGATGGTCGATGCGGCCTTGGCACAGCGCTCCTCCCTGACCGCCACCAGGGTTGCGCTAGCGGAGTAGGGGGTGGCCGCAAGGTAGAGCACTAGGGGCTCCCGAGGACGCGGAGCTACCATCATTGGTGGGCTGGTAAGGTACCTCTTGAGGTCTTGGAATGCCTTATCAGCCTCTTCAGTCCATTCAAAGGGGCCCTTTTTCTTCATTAGCTTGAAAAAGGGCAGCGCTCGTTCCCCCAGCTTGGAGATGAAGCGCCCCAGTGCAGTTACACGCCCGGTGAGCTTCTACATTTCTCTGAGGGTCCTTGGCGGGCTCATGTATTCGACTGCCTTAACCTTCTCCGGGTTGGCCTCGATGCCCCTGTGGGACACGAGGAAACCCAGGAGCTTGCCCGAGGGGACTCCAAACACGCACTTCTCCGGGTTGAGCCGTAGGTCCACTTCGTTGAGGCTCGCAAAGGTTTCTTCCAGGTCCTGTATCAGGGTTCTTGCCTCACGAGACTTCACCACAATGTCATCGACGTAAGCTTCAGCGTTCCTCCCGAGCTGCCGGCCTAAGGCGATGTGCATCAGCCGCTGAAAGGTCGCGCCTGCGTTGCGCAACCCAAATGGCATGCACGTATAGCAGTACACTCCACACGGGGTCAGGAAAGCCGTCTTCTCCACGTCTTCTACCGCCATCTTGATCTGGTGATAGCCCGAGAAGGCATCTAGGAAGCACAATAGGTCACACTCTGTGGTGGAGTCGACTATCTGGTCAATGCGGGGGAGCGCAAATGGATCTTGCAGGCAGGCCTTGTTGAGGTTGGTGAAGTCGACACACATGCGCTCCTTTCCTCCCTTTTTTGGCACAACGATCGGATTAGCCAGCCAATCAGGGTAGCGGACCTCGCGGATAACTCCTGCCGCCTCTAGCTTCCAGGTCTCTTGAACGATGAAAGCCTATTTCTCAGTGGACTGACGCCTCGCCTTCTGCTTCACGGGGCGCACATTGGGGCACACATTGAGGTGATGCTCAATCACTTTCCTTGGGACCCCTGCTAACTGATCAGGTTCCCACGCGAACACCCTCTTGTTCGCACGCAGGAACCTCACCAGGGCCTCCTCATGCTCGGGCTCGAGATTGGCCCCTATGGTGAAGGTGGCACCAGTGGACCCGTACTCGTCGACTGGTACCTGCTTGGTTTCCGCCTTGTCTTGGCTGAATAGCTGCTTCTTTTTAGCCAGTGCAGCCCCCTTGGGCTCAAGGGCGTCGGTGCTAGTGGGCTGTGCCACCGCGGCCGCCCTGAAAACAAGCTGGAGCACCTGCAGTGCATCCCTTCTGTCTCCTGACATGGTGAGGACGCCGCTGCTCCCAGGCATCTTCATGAGGTTGTACGCCGGGTGAGTTGCTGCCATGAACCGAGCCAAGGCCGGATAGCCGAGGATGGCATTGTAGGGGAGGCCAATGGGGGCGATGTTGAAGTCGATCAGCTCCGTGCGGAAGTTGTCGTAGGTGTCGAAGGTCACTGGGAGGCGGATCTGTCCCAAGGAGGCGGTGGAACCGGCTCCGACGCTCGAGAAAGGCCTGCTGGGTTGGAGCCGCTCCAGCGGCACGTGGAGGAGGCTGAAGGCCTCCACCGAGAGCACGTTGAGGCCGGCACCACCGTCGATGAGGGTCCTGGTGACGGCACTTGGCAGATGGTGGGGGTGCACAGCATCGGGAGCGCGTCCGAACCGATGGGGTTGAAGGGGTGGTCCTCCGAGTCGAAGGTTAGATCGGCCTCGGGCGCCACCCAACCTGGGAGGGCTTCTCGGCGCTTGGAGGTGGTGCTGATCCAGCGGGTGAACGGCTTGACATGATGGCTCGAGGGTGGTGCCTGGGAGCCACCCAGGAGAGCTGCGACGACGGGAGGCGCTGGTGCGGCGAAACGGGCGAGGAAGAGGTCGCGCAGCTCCTCCCAGGAGGTGACAGAAGCCGTCGGCAGGTGGAGGAGCCACACGCGCGGGACGCCGATGAGGGCCATGGTAACCAGTTGGCCATCACCCGGTCGTCGCCCCCGGCTCTGAGGACGGCCTCCTCGTACGCCAGCAGGAAAATCATCGGGTCTGTCGCGCCGTTGTAGCGCAGCGGCATCTCGAGCTTGAACTTGTGCGGCCACTACACCTGTCGCAAGGTGGGGGCCAAGGCCCGGAGCCCCCTGGCCCCAAGTGCCGACATCCGCTGCTGGAGTGGGCGGCGCATTATCCGCCATGAGGGCGGGATGCGATGTTGGGGGAGAGCGGGTCGTCAGGAGGGAGAATTCCGGTCACCCCTACCTGGCGCGCCAAATGTCGGATTTCGGGTTCCGGCAGACCCTTGAGGTTCGAACACTGGGGTGCACGCGGAGATCTCTCCCCTACCGATCTACGTCCGATCTCCTCGTGTGATCTAAGCTGGAAACAATGAACAACACAAGGGACATGAGGTTTATACTGGTTCCGGCCACCTTTGTGGTGTAATACCCTACTCCAGTGTGTGGTGTGGTGGATTGCCTCAGGGGCTGATGATGAATAGTACAAGGGAAGAACAGCCTCGCGAGAGGTGTTCTTGAGCTGGTGCGATGAACTGCTTGGGTGAGTTCAGTCGCCGCTCTCTCTCTCTGCTAGGGCTCTATCAGATCTCTAGATGTCTAGGTGTGTCGATCACTCTCCGTCTCGATGTCTCGATGTCTCCCCTCACTTTGTGGTGGCTAGCTCTATTTATAGAGGCCCTGGGCCTCTCCCCAAATAATGAGTAGGAAGGGTGCCAACAATTGGCCATTCTGAAGGGGAACATCTAGTACAAGTTATCCTGACCAAAGGTGGTCTTCGGCTGCCAAAAGCATTGGTGGTGACGCCGTCTTGGGCTCCACGGTGACCTCCATCCTGCCGCTCTCCTGGTCTTGGTCTCATTGCACCGGAATGGTAACCTTTGCCCGATGCCTTGGCCTGTGCTTGCCCCCTTTGCACCAAAGGGGAAACAAGGACACTGCACAGGCTGGCGCCCGCTTGGCGCCCGCCTGGTCTCGATCGTCATGGCTTGCGTCACGGGCTCCTCGCGAGGTCCCCCCGCCTTGATCTCTCTGCCACCTCGCGAGCCCGCCTGAGGAGGCTGCCTCTGAGGAAGCTTTCTGTCATCCGCCCCGCGAGGCTCGGCCCCTCGCGAGGGTCTTGAGCTTGAGCCGATGAAGATGGGCCGCGCTGGCCCCCCACTTGAGCCACGCCACAGGCCGCAGGCAGGCAAGCCTGGGGACCCCCGTTCCCAGAACACCGACAGCATCCGAGCCAGGTTTATGTGTAGATGTTATATGCATGACTAGAACACAAAGGAGTTGTGGGCATGGGTATATACATATTGCTTGTCGTCACTAGTTGATTCCTGATTCAGCGGTATTGTTGGATGAAGAGGCCCAGACCGACATTACGCGTACGCTTACGCGAGACTGGTTCTACCGACGTGCTTCGCACATAGGTGGCTGGTGGGTGTCAGTTTCTCCAACTTTAGTTGAATCGGATTCAATGAACAGGGTTCTTTCTAAAGATCAAAAAGCAATCACTATACCACATTGTGGTCTTTGATGCGTAGGTAAGAACGGTTCTTGCTCTGCCCGTAGCAGCCACGTAAAACTTGCAACAACAAAGTAGAGGACGTCTAACTTGTTTTTGTAGGGCATGTTGTGATGTGATATGGTCAAGACATGATGCTAAATTTTATTGTATGAGACGATCATGTTTTGTAACACAGTTATCGGCAACTGGCAGGAGCCATATGGTTGTCGCTTTATTGTATGAAATGCAATCGCCATGTAATTGCTTTACTTTATCACTAAGCGGTAGCGATAGTCATAGAAGCAATAGTTGGCGAGACGACAAAGATGCTTCGATGGAGATCAAGGTGTCAAGCCGGTGATGATGGTGATGATGACGATGCTTTGGAGATGGAGATCGAAGGCAGAAGATGATGATGGCCATATCACATCACTTATATTGATTGCATGTGATGTTTATCCTTTATGCATCTTATTTTTCTTAGTTCGGTGGTAGCATTATAAGATGATCTCGCACTAAATTTCAAGGTATAAGTGTTCTCCCTGAGTATGCACCGTCGCTACAGTTCGTCGTGCCAAGACACCACGTGATGATCGGGTGTGATAAGCTCTACGTTCACATACAATGGGTGTAAGCCAGTTTTGCACACGCAGAATACTCGGGTTAAACTTTACAAGCCTAGCATATGCAGATATGGCCTTGGAACACTGAGACCGAAAGGTCGAGCGTGAATCATATAGTAGATATGATCAACATAGTGATGTTCACCATTGAAAACTACTCCATCTCACGTGATGACCGGACATGGTTTAGTTGATATGGACCACGTGATCACTTAGATGATTAGAGAGATGTCTATCTAAGTGGGAGTTCTTAAGTAATTTGATTAATTGAACTTTAATTTATCATGAACTTAGTACCTGATAGTATTTTGCATGCCTATGTTGTTGTAGATAGATGGCCCGTGATATTGTTCCATTAAATTTTAATGCGTTCCTAGAGAAAGCTAAGTTGAAAGATGATGGTAGCAAATACACGGACTGAGTCCGTAACTTGAGGATTATCCTCATTGCTTCATAGAAGAATTACGTCCTGGAAGCACCGCTAGGTGACAAACCCGCTGCAGGAGCAACGCCAGATGTTGTGAACACCTGGCAGAGCAAAGCTGATGACTACTCGATAGTTCAGTGTGCCATGCTTTACGGCTTAGAACTGGGACTTCAACGACGTTTTGAACGTCATGGAGCATATGAGATGTTCCAGGACTTGAAGTTAATATTTCAAGCAAATGCCCGGATAGAGAGATATGGAGTCTCTAATAAGTTCTACAGCTGCAAGATGGAGGAGAATAGTTCTGTCAGTGAACATATACTCAGAATGTCTGGGTACCACAACCACTTGACTCAACTGGGAGTTAATCTTCCTGATGATAGTGTCATTGATAGAGTTCTTCAATCATTGCCACCAAGCTACAAGAGCTTCATGATGAACAATAATATGCAAGGGATGGATAAGACGATTCCTTAGTTCTTCGCAATGCTAAAGGCTGCGGAGGTAGAAATCAAGAAGGGGCATCAAGTGTTGATGGTCAAAAGACCACCAGTTTCAAGAAAAAGGGTAAAGGGAAGAAGGATAACTTCAAGAAGAACAACAAGCCAGTTGCTGCTCAAGTGAAGAAACCCAAGTCTGGACCTAAGCCTGAGACCGAGTGCTTCTACTGCAAAGGAACTGGTCACTGGAAGCGGAGCTGCCCCAAGTATTTGGCGGAAAAGAAGGATGGCAAAGTGAAAGGTATATTTGATATACATGTTATTGATGTGTACCTTACTAATGCCCGCAGTAGTGCCTGGGTATTTGATACTGGTTCAGTTGCTAACATTTGCAACTCAAAACAGGGGCTACGGATTAAGCGAAGATTGGCTAAGGATGAGGTGACGATGCACGTGGGAAATGGTTCCAAAGTCGATTTGATCGCCATCGGCATGCTACCTCTACATCTACCTTCGGGATTACTTTTAGACCTAAATAGTTGTTATTTGGTGCCAGCGTTGAGCGTGAACATTATATCTGGATCTTGTTTCATGCGAGACGGTTATTCATTTAAATCAGAGAATAATGGTTGTTCTATTTATATGAGTAATATCTTTTATGGTCATGAACCTTCGATGAGTGGTCTATTTTTACTAAATCTTGTTAGTAGTGATACACATGCTCATAGTTTTGAAGCCAGAAGATGCAGAGTTGATAATGATAGTGCAACTTATTTGTGGCACTGCCGTTTAGGTCATATTGGTGTAAAGCGCATGAAGAAACTCCATTCTGATGGACTTCTGGAATCACTTGGTACTTGCGAACCATGCCTCATGGGCAAGATGACTAAAACTCCGTTCTCCGGAACAATGGAGCGAGCAAAAGAGTTATTGGATATTGCACATCTCCGACCTTTCATCATGGCCAAGGAAGCATGGCAACATGTTGTTTCCATTTACAAGGGAAGCGCAAGCATTCAATGCTCCAACTATGAAGTGGTGCAAGATGAAGCCGATGAGTTTGCTATGAATGAAGATGAAGAACCTTGGGAGCTCTACCAGAGATTGACCACTCTCATGGTCTCACTCTAAGATCATGGGAGCAAGGATACAGATGACAATTGGATCAAGCGCAAGTTTCTCAAGGCCATGATGCCCTACCATAAGGCCATGTCATCCTTCAGCCGTCAAAGGCCAGACTTCCGTATGTCCTCAAGTGAAGTGTTGGATGAGTTTGTTGCTATGAGAATCTTGGACAAGACCGCGACAATGCCGTGTTGCGCTCTCAATGGGTAAAGAAACCCAACCTTGATTTGAAGGCCAAGGCTAGTGTGGAACAATAGGATGAAGAGGAAGAAGAGGAGAGTAACCCCGAAGATACAAAATATGCTTATCATGAGCACATGGCTCTCGCTTCAAGACATTTTTGGAGCAAGAAGAACTCAAGGCCCAACTTCAACAAGAACAACTCAAGTGGCACCAAGGGCAAGAAACGTGTGAGAACATGCTATAATTGTGGCAATGTGAGCCACTTTGTTGCGGAGTGCCCATATGAGAAGAGGGAAGACAATGGTGGCTGCTACCTCTTGAGCATGCGTTGGTTTTCCCTTGAAGAGGAAAGGGTGATGCAGCAATGTAGCGTAAGTATTTCCCTCAGTTTTTGAGAACCAAGGTACCAATCCAGTAGGAGACTACACACAAATCGCCTAGTACCTGCACAAACAAATAAGAACCTTGCAACCAACGTGATAAAGGGGTTGTCAATCCCTTCACGGCCACTTGCAAAAGTGAGATCTGATAAAGATAATAAGATAAATATTTTTGGTATTTTGTGGTATAGATTTTGTCAGATTTCGGGTTCTGGCAAAACCCTTAAGGTTCGAACATTGGGGTGCATGCGAAGATCTCTCCCTTACCAACTCACGCCCTCAACCTCGCCACGATCTCAAAGGTTAGCTCAACGAACTCGCAACACAAGAGACACAAGATTTATACTGGTTCGGGCCACCATTGTGGTGTAATACCCTACTCCAGTGTGGTGTGGTGGATTACCTCTCGGGCTGAGGATGAACAATACAAGGGGAAGAACAGCCTCCTGAGGAGAGGTGTTCTTGTGCTTGGTGGATGTGACATTGGGTTGGATCTAGTCCAAGCTGAGATGGCTCTGGTTCAAGACGAGGTCGATCCCCCCTAGCTATGGTGGTGGCTAGTCCTATTTATAGAGGCCCTGGTCCTCTCCCCAAATATTGAGCGGGAAGGGAGCCAACAATGGCCAATTTTAAAGGGGAAAGCTAGTACAAGTTATCCTGACAAAAGCAGTCTTCGCCTGCCAAAGGCTCTAGTGGTGACACCGTCTTGGGCTCCATGGTGACCACTGTCCTGCCGTCCTGCTGGTCTTGGTCTCGTTGCACCGATATGGAAACCTTTGCTTGATGCCTCGGTACTCTTTGTCTACGCTTGCCTCCTTAACACTAAAGAGGAAACAAGGACACTGTGCACGCTGGCGCCCGCCTGGTCTCGATCGTCATGGCTCACGTCATTGGAACCTCGCGAGGTTTGCCTGGCCTTGATCTCTCCGCCCCTCGTGAGCCAGCCTGGTGAGGCCGCTCCTGAGGAGGTCTTATGCCATCCGCCTCGCGAGGCTTGTCCCTTGGCGAGGGTATTGAATGCTTGTTGGTGAAGATGGGCCGTACGGGCCCGCATGAAGAGCCACGCTGTGGGCCGCAGGCAGGCAAGTCTGGGGACCCCCGTTCCCAGAACGTCGACAGATTGGAAAATAAAGATTTCAAAATAAATATAAACTAGAATTGTAGATTGGAAACTTATATGATGTAAAGTAGACCCGGGGGCCATAGCTTTCACTAGTGGCTTCTCTCAAGATAGCATGTATTACAGTGGGTGAACAAATTACTGCCGAGCAATTGATAGAAAAGCGCATAGTTATGATGATATCTAAGGCAATGATCATGAATATAGGCATCACGTCCGTGACAAGTAGACCGAAATGATTCTGGATCCACTACTATTACTCCACACATCGACTGCTATCCAGCATGCATCTAGAGTATTAAGTTCATAAGAACGGAGTAACGCATTAGGTAAGATGACATGATGTAGAGGGATAAACTCAAGCAATATGATATAAACCCCATCTTTTTATCCTCGATGGCAATAATACAATACGTGTCGTTTCCCTTTCTGTCACTGGGATCGAGCACCGCAAGATTGAACCCAAAGCTAAGCACTTCTCCCATTGCAAGAAAGATCAATCTAGTAGGCCAAACTAAACCGATAATTCGAAGAGACTTGCAAAGATATCAAATCATGCATATAAGAATTCAGAGAAGAATCAAATAATATTCATAGATCATCAAGTCCATAAACCCACAATTCATTGGATCTCAGCAAACGCACCGCACAAGAGTTACATCGAATAGATCTCCAAGAAGATCGAGGATAACTTTGTATTGAGATCCAAAGAGAGAGAAGAAGCCATCTAGCTAATAACTATGGACCCGAAGGACTGTGGTAAACTACTCACACATCAACGGAGAGGCTATGGTGTTGATGTAGAAGCCCTCCGTGATCGAATCCCCCTCCTGCAGATTGTCGGGAAAGGCCCCAAGATGGGATCTCACGGGTACAGAAGGTTGCGGCGGTGGAAAAGGTGTTTCGTGGCTCTCCCCAAAGGTTTCATGGTATAAGAGTATATATTGGCGAAAGAAGTAGGTCGGTGGAGCTGCGAGGGGCCCACGAGGGTGGGGGCACGCCCACCCCCCTGGGGCGCACCCTCCTTCCTCATGGCTTCCTCGCTGCTTCCTTGACGTCCACTCCAAGTCTCCTGGATTGTGTTTGTTCCAAAAACGATCCTCGCGAAGGTTTCATTCCGTTTGGATTCCGTTTGATATTCCTTTTTCGCGAAACACTGAAATAGGCAAAAAAACGGCAATTTGCACTGGGCTTTCGGTTAATAGGTTAGTCCCAAAAATAATATAAAAAGGTATATTAAATCCTATTAAACATCTAAAACAGATAATATAATAGCATGGAAGAATCAAAATTATAGATACGTTGGAGACGTATCAAGCATCCCCAAGCTTAATTCCAGCTCGTCCTCGAGTAGGTAAATGATAAAAACAGAATTTTTGATGTGGAATGCTCTCCAACATAATTTTCAATGTAATTCTCTTTATTGTGGCATGAATGTTCAGATTAAAAATATTCAAGATAGAAGTTTAATATTGACATAAAAATAGTAATACTTCAAGCATGATAACCAAGAAATTATGTCTTATCAAAATAACATAGCAAAAGAAAGCTTATCCCTACAAAATCATATAGTTTGGCCATGCTTCATTTTTGTCACACAAAATGCTCCCATCATGCATAACCCCGATGACAAGCCAAGCAATTGGTTCATACTTTTTAACGCGCTTCAGCCTTATCAACCCTTATACAATACATGAGCGCAAGCCATGGATATAGCAGTATAGGTGGAATAGCATATGATGATGGGGGTTATGTGAGAAGACAAAAAAGTAGAAAGTCTCACATTGACGCGGCTAATCAACGGGCTATGAAGATGCCCATCAATTGATGTCAATGTGACGAGTAGGGATTGCCATGCAACGGATGCACTAGAGCTATAAGTGTATGAAAGCTCATCTAAAGAAACTAAGTGGGTGTGCATCCAACTTGCTTGCTCACGAAGACCTAGGGCATTTTGAGGAAGCTTGTCGGTGTCAAAACCGGCGGATCTCGGGTAGGGGGTCCCGAACTGTGCGTCTAGGCCGGATGGTAATAGGAGGCAGGGGACACGATGTTTTACCCAGGTTCGGGCCCTCTTGATGGAGGTAAAACCCTACGTCCTGCTTGATTAATATTGATGATATGGGTAGTACAAGAGTAGATCTACCACGAGATCAGAGAGGCTAAACCCTAGAAGCTAGCCTATGGTATGATTGTATGTTGTGATTGTTGTCCTACGGACTAAAAACCCTTCAGTTTATATAGACACCAGAGAGGGTTAGGGTTACACAAGGTCGGTTACAAAGGAGGAGATATCCATATACGTATTTCCTAGCTTGCCTTCCACGCCAAGTAGAGTCCCATTCGGACACAAGACGAAGTCTTCAATCTTGTATCTTTATAGTCTAACAGTCCGGCCAATGGAGATAGTTCGGCTGTCCGGAGACCCCCTAATCCAGGACTCCCTCAGTAGCCCCTGAACCGGGCTTCAATGACGATGAGTCTGGCGCGCAGTATTGTCTTCGGCATTGCAAGGCGGGTTCCATCTCCGAATACATCACAGAAGAACTTGAAAACGAGGATAGTGTCCGACCCTGCAAAATAAGTTCCACATTCCACCATAGAGAGAATAATATTTTCGCAGATCTAATTTGCTGGCTTGTTTTGGCAGCATGACGTTATGTCATGGCCCAGTGATTATTCGAACCGTTTCTTTTAACCAGCCCCGCACATAACGCGAGGCAGTTTTTCGACACGTCTTGTCAAAGCAGAGATCGTGTCCCCTTTTTACGGGATTCTCATCAATACGGGCGTGGGTAACCCAACCGCGCCATCAATTGCGGCACTTGGGGGATAAGCGAGTTTTATCAGGCAAGTGGGGACGCTTAGTTTCGTCCGCCCATATAAAGGGATAAGGATTCACCTTTCTATCCACGCCTTCTTCCTCCTCTGCTCATCCGTTTTCGCACACTCGAGCTCCAGCGCCCCAGTACGCACTTCCCACTTCGACCTTCTCCAACCATGTCCAGAGCGGGAGGCAAGTGGATGGTCTCCTCCATCATGGAGGGAGACATCAAGAAACTGAGGAGAGTCGGATACCTGCCCGATGACATCGCGCACCGGCTCCCAGATGAGGGGCAGCTCATCCCCACCCCCAGGCTCCATGAGAGGGTAGTATTCCTCACCCATTTCCTTCGTGGACTGGGATTCCCTCTCCATCCATTCATCCGGGGGCTCATGTTCTATTACGGCCTGGATTTCCACGATCTGGCCCCGAACTTCGTCCTCAACATCTCGGCGTTTATCGTCGTGTGCGAGTCCTTCCTCCGCATCAAGCCCAACTTCGGCTTATGGCTGAAGACCTTCAATGTCAAGCCGAAGGTGGTGGGCGGCCGCCAGGCGGAGTGCGGAGGCGCCATGGTGGGCAAGATGCCCAACATAACATGGCTCGAGGGCTCCTTTGTGGAAACCATAAAGGGGTGGTAATCGGGGTGGTTCTATATCACCGAGCCGCGCGACCCCGCATGGGTAGCGGCCCCCGAGTTCCGATCTGGCATCCCCATACGGCTCACCTCCTGGAAAGAGAAGGGCCTATCCTGGGGTAGTTCGAAAGAGCTGACCGGACTCCAAACATGTATTCAAAACATGCTGGACAAGAAGCTCAAGCTTGCATGCCTGCAGGTCGACTCTAGAGGATCCCCGGGTACCGAGCTCGAATTCGCCCTATAGTGAGTCGTATTACAATTCGGCGCAGCATCGAACTCTGAACAGGCTCTTCGACACGACTCATGAAGACACCTGGAGGGTGCTGTTCAAAAGCGCCGAGGTCCCCCCCCCTATTACTGAGGATCGCGGATTCAGCACGAAGTGCCAAGCCAGTGTGGTAGCTGCTTTGCCTTTCACAGGATACTTATATTTTATACAGATTGACTCTATGCGGGATCTAAACTCTCGTACCTTTGACAGGACTGGCAGAAGATGGCCGGACAGATCGACTGTCCGGCTCCTTTGCCCGAAGGCCCCGCGGACGCTCTTCTGGCGAAGATGTTGACTCCGGCCCCTTATAAGGTGCCGGAGAAGACCAAGAAGGCCAAGGGAGCTCGAAAGAGTTCCCGACGCCAGGCGTCGTCGGACTCACCGTCCGATGACTCTGCGGCGCACTCTTCCCCCGAAGACAAGGAAGAAGAAGAAGAAGATGCTCCCCCACCGACTGGGGGAGACAAAAAAAGGAAGGCCGCCCCAACTGGGGGGGCCGAAGGGTCCAAGAAGGGAAGGACTCTCCTTCTGGATAGCTCCACCGCCGCCGACGAAGGCGAAGACGAGTGGTTGCCCAGGGCCAAGCCCCCGGGGAGATCGTAAGTATTCGGATACCAAAGTAACCCATAAGATTCCTTGGTCGCACTGCTTTCCCTAATCGCCGAACATAATTACGCAGGCCGCCATGAGCCAATATTGAGGTATCATCGGACGTCTCCCTGGGCTCGTCGGACATGGATAGCGATCCAGTCCCGACCGCCACCTCCCCTCATCCCGCCGATGACGCCGAGGTGTTGTCTCAAGAGGCACCGGATCGAGGGGAGACAGTCCCGGAGGCGACTCAAGGCGACCTTCTGGACTCCGGGAGCCGAGGGGACGGGGCCCTCGAGAGCTTCGAGCTTGGCCCTCAGCTGAACACCGCGCCGGACCCTCCAGCGGTTCCGGGCTCGGGCAGGCGGCCTCCTTCTAAGAGGGGCAAAACGCCTGTGCCGGTGACCTCTGCCCATCCAGAGGCGCCGGACAACAAAGGAGGAGATATCCATATACGTATTGCCTAGCTTGCCTTCCATGCCAAGTAGAGTCCCATCCGGACACGAGACGAAGTCTTCAATCTTGTATCTTTATAGTCTAACAGTCCGGCCAATAGAGATAGTCCGGCTGTCCGGAGACCCCCTAATCCAGGACTCCCTCAAAGCCCATCATTGGAATATACAAGCCAAATTCTATAATGAAAAATTCCCACTAGTATATGAAAGTGACAAAATAAGAAACTCTCTATCATGAAGATTATGGTGCTATTTTGCAGCACAAGTGTGGGAAAAGGATAGTAACATTGTCCCTTCTCTCTTTTTCTTTCATTTTTTGTTTGGGCTTCTTTGGCCTCTTTTTTTATTTGGGCTTCGTTGGCCTCTTTTTTATTTGGGCTTCTTTGGCCTATTTTTTATTTATTTCATAGTCTCCATCCTTCTTTCCTCACATGGGATAATGCTCTAATAATGATGATCATCACACTTTTATTTACTCATAACTCAATGTTACAACTCGATACTAGAACAAAAATATGACTCTATGTGAATGCCTCCGGCGGTGTACCAGGATATGTGATGAATCAAGAGCGACATGTATGAAAGAATTATGAAAGTGGCTTTGCCACAAATACGATGTCAACTACATGATCATGCAAAGCAATATGACAATGATGGAGCGTGTCATAATAAACGGAACGGTGGAAAGTTGCATGGCAATATATCTTGGAATGGCTATGGAAATGCCATAATAGGTAGGTATGGTGGCTGTTTTGAGGAAGATATAAGGAGGCTTATGTGTGATAGAGTGTATCGTATCACGGGGTTTGGATGCACCGGCGAAGTTTGCACCAACTCTCAAGGTGAGAAAGGGCAATGCATGGTACCGTAGAGGCTAGCTAGCAAATTGCGGAAAGGTAAGAGTGCGTATGATCCATGGACTCACATTAGTCATAAAGAACTCATATACTTATTGCAAAAGTTTATTAGCCCTCAAAGCAAAGTACTACTACGCATGCCCCTAGAGGGATAGATTGGTAGGAAAAGACCATCGCTCGTCCCCGACTGCCACTCATAAGGAAAGGACTCAAAGAACACCCTGAGGGAGTCCTGGACTAAGGGGTCCTCGGGCGTCCGGCCTATTGGACATGGGCCTAACAGATGGGCTATGAAGATACAAGACCGAAGACTCTCACCCGTGTTCGGATGGGACTCTCCTAGGCGTGGATGGCAAGTTTGGCGTTCGGATATGAAGATTCCTTTCTCTGTAACCGACTTTGTATAACCATAGTCCCCTCCGGTGTCTATATAAATTGGAGGGTTTAGTCCATAGAGGCAGAGACAATCATAATCACATAGGCTAGACTTCTAGGGTTTTAGCCATTACGATCTCCAGGTAGATCAATTCTTGTAATACTCATATTCATCAAGATCAATCAATCAAGAAGTAGGGTATTACCTCCATAGAGAGGGCCCGAACCTGGGTAAACATTGTGTTCCCTGTCTCATGTTACCATCAACCTTAGACACACAGTTCGGGACCCCCTACCCGAGATCCGCCGGTTTTGACACCGACATTGGTGCTTTCATTGGGAGTTCCGTTGTGTCGTCATCAGAAGGTTCGATGGCTCCATCCATCATCTACAACAACGCTGCCCGGGGGATGTCTTTCTCCCTAGCCAGATCTTCGTATTCGGCGGCTTCGCACTGCGGGCCAACTCGCTCGGCCATCTAGAGAAGATCGACAGCTACGCCACTGGCCGTTAGGTCAGGTTTGGAAGCTTAAACTACGTCGCTGATATCCGTGGAGACTTGATCTTCGACGGATTTGAGGCCATGGCAGCCACTCCCTACCACCTCGATGAACATGACCTAAATCTGTCATCGGACCATACCCAGGAGATTGCACTTGTAAGCGCTCTGGCCCTAGATCCGGAGCAGCTTGCACCATCCAAACACGGAAAGCTTAACCCCGCCAGGGAGGCCGCAGACTCAGCGGCGTTGGAGCCGCACACAGACCCAATCTTGAGCGGGGTCTACGTCGCCGGACCCCCGGATTCATCTCCGGCCACTGGTTTCGAACTACGTGCATCCGCGTCCACCAAGCCTTACCAGGCGCCGATCATCGAATTCAGTTCCGCGGTCATCTTCCGGCACTCACCTATAGGCGATGTGCTAAACTCATTAAAAACCCTCTCTTTAGTAGGGGACTCACAACCGAATTATATCCGGTTTGAACTGGGGGCTGATGATGGGGAATTTCGCTTCCCACCCACCTCCCACTTAATAGCCACTGTCGAAGATCTAACCGACATGCTCGACTACGACTCCGGAGACATCGACGGTATGGACGAGGATGCCGAAGAGGAGCAGGCCCAAAACCCGCCATTTACCGAGCGCTGGATAGCCACCTCCTCCTACGACGTATACTTGGTGGACATACCCAAAGAAGTTAACGGCGATGACAAAGAAGACCCAGTGGAAGGTAAACCTCCTGAGATACAGCCAAAAGCGCCGACGAGAGCGGCGCCGCTCTAAGTCACACCGTGAAAAAGACAGCAATACCGGCACAGGAGAAAACAATACTCTAGACGATGCCGGAGACAATGAAGACCCCGTTGAGCCAACTTCCGAACAGGACGAACGGGAAGATGGGCGAGTCAGCCCTGATGAACATGCCGTGCACGAAGACTTGGAGGACAGTAATTATCTTCCACTCTCCAAGGTGAGGTGAGCCTCAGCAACGAGGATTTTATCATGCCTGAGGAACCTCTCGAGCAGGAGCGCTTTAAGCGCCGGCTAATAGCCACTGCAAGGAGCCTGAAAAAGAAGCAGCAACAGCTTCAAGCTAATCAAGATTTGCTCAATGATAGATGGACTAACGTCCTGGCAGCCGAGGAATACAGCCTCGAGCGACCACTCAAAAGTTACCCGAAGCGCAAATTACTACCTCAATTCGATGACGAGGCGTTGGAGCTCGTACCATCAGCGCACAATGCGGCTGACCGACCACCACATGGTCGGGAGAAAGCAGCAACCCAAGCCAAACACCAGCCCGTACTACCTCACTGTAAAGGCAGGGATAAAACATCTTGGGCATATACATAGGACCTTCGGCAGGACCTGGACAGTAGAGCAGGACATACTAAATCGATCTATGGATCGCGGGTGCGTGCCCCGACACGCGATGACGGCTATTTATTCGGACATGACAAGCCTAATCACACCCGGTCCGAATGCCGCAAACGCACTCCATCCAAGCTACGTCGTGATATGGCTTGATATAGAGGCGCCGCACATCACTGATGAAGTAATGGGGCATGAATTCCCTGAAGGGTTTAAACCCATGAACATCGAATCATATGATGAAACAACAGATCCCGCGGTATGGATTGAAGATTTTATTCTCCATATTCATATGGCCCGCGGTGATGACCTTCACGCCATCAAATACCTCCCGCTAAAAATCAAAGGGCCAGCTCGGCACTGGTTAAACAGTCTGCCTGAAAACTCTATTGGCAGCTGGGAGGACTTGGAAGACGCCTTCCGCGACAACTTCCAAGGTACATAGGTATGACCTCCGGATGCTGATGACTTAAGTTACATAGTTCAACAGCCCGGAGAGTCAGCCAGGAAATTCTGGACTAGGTTCCTGACTAAAAAGAACCAGATCGTCGACTGTCCGGATGCCGAAGCCCTAGCGGCCTTTAAGCATAGCATCCACGACGAATGACTCACCCATCACCTCGGCCAAGAAAAGCCAAAGTCCATGGCATCCCTCACGACACTCATGACCCATTTTTGTGCGGGCGAGGATAGTTGGCTAGCCCGTAGCAAAAACACTTCAAGCGAGGCTGGCACCTCTGAGACCAAAAACAGCAACGACAAGTCCTGATGCAATAGGCACAAGCATCGAAGCAATGGCGACAATACCGATGACACAACGGTCAATGCCGGATTCAGTGGATCCAAGTCCGGCCAGCGGAAGAAGCCATATAAAAGAAACTATCCGGGCCCATCTAGCTTGGACCGCATACTCGATCGTCCATGCCAGATCCATGGCACCCCAGACAAACCAACCAATCATACCAACAGGGACTGTTGGGTTTTTAAACAGGCCGGCAAATTAAATGCCGAGAACAAGGAGAAGGGGTCGCAAAGCAAGGACGATGACGAGGAGTCCCGTCCGCCGAACACAGGGGGACAGAAGAAGTCCCCCCCCCAAGTTAAAATAGTGAACATGATATACGCTACCCATATCCCCAAGAGGGAGCGCAAACGCGCGCTCAGGGACGTCTACGCGATGGAGCCAGTCGCCCCAAAGTTCAAACCATGGTCTTCCTGCTCGATCACTTCCGACCGCAGGGACCATCCGACCAGTATCCCTCATGGCGGGTCAGCCGCACTGGTCCTTGACCCAATCATTGACGGATTCCATCTCACGCGAGTCCTCATGGATGGTGGCAGCACCCTGGACCTGCTCTATCAGGATACAATGCGCAAAATGGGTATTAATCCCTCAAGGATCAAGCCCACACAGACTACCTTTAAAGGAGTCATACCAGGTGTAGAGGCCCACTTTAAGGGCTCAATCACACTAGAGGTTGTCTTCGGATCCCCGAAGAACTTCCGAAGTGAAGAGTTGATCTTCGATATCATCCCTTTCCGTAGTGGCTATCACGCACTGTTGGGACGAACCGCATTTGCTTGATTCAACGCGGTGCCACACTATGCTTATCTCAAGCTCAAGATGCCCGGACAATGCGGCGTCATACCAGTCAATGGAAACACGAAACACTCCCTCCGTACTGAGGAGCACACCGCTGCTTTAGCAGCAGAAGTATAGAGCGGCCTCTTCAAGCAGAACCTCAATTCGGTAGCCGAGCTCCTTGACACTGTTAAACGAGTCTGGAATACTCCGCAGCAAGACAACCCAGCTCGTCAAGAGCTCGACTAGCAATTCGGCCTCCGTCCCAGACCCTACCAAGTGGCGGCGTTTGTGCCGCACGTACATAACTACGCACTCAAAATACCACGGGCATAGACGGAGGCATAACTAGATTGTGATCCATAATACGGCTCGACCTCCCCTGGACACACATACTTTCACTTTTTCTTTTTTTCTTTTCCCCTTTTGAGGTTTCTTTTCTACAGGCCCTTCCTGACGGCCTGATCACAGGTCCTTTTGAAAGGATAGATACACCAAGACGGCAAAAAGCACTGACGTATAAGGGAATTTCTAGATGGTCTCTTTAACAATCACTCTACCTGTTTTCAGGACCCGCACGCAGCTCTCCCTTGGTTGTGGCATATTAAATAGCCCTGTTTCTTATTGCACTACTTGTACAAATATGCTTTGACGTGTCAATCAAACTATATTGGAAACAGTTTGCAGCCCAACTTCTGCGGCACTAGCTTTCTCATTTGATAATCTTATCAAATCGCACCTGTACACTTTGGTACACTTTAATCTGGCAGGGGCTTCATTGCACCCCACAATACGGCAACAAAGTCCGAACACTTTTTACAGTATAGTTCGGCACCCCGAATTTAGCATTATATGCATTGGCTCCGAATCATATCTTTGGTCAATTGTTGGGTTGCCCGGCTCCTGTGCTTACTACCTTACGTTCCACTATATCGGCTAGGGTAGTAAAGGGAGAACTATTGTGATTGTGTCCTGATTTATCCGGATGAGCACCTTAGTAGAGAAAGCCGAAAACTGACTGTCATAATGCGACGTGAGTCGGTCAGCTCTTCGAAGGTTTCAGATCTTTAGCGATTTTTCCGCATTATGCGATGAATCGGTTCCTATCTGATCAGGTGTTTACAGCACACTAGTTCGGATACTAGGGGCTGCGCCCAAATTTTTATTGTCAGACTCCTATGCCTAAGTGAGGGTGATAAAGCCACATAGTCCAATTGCCTGGTTCATTGCGCTAAACACCTCCTTCAAGGACCAAATTCTTGGATAAAGAGTGATTCATCCCGAACACCCTCGTACTACCTACGTGGGGGCTGAAGCCGACGACTGGCCAACTCTCAGATTTGATGAAACGGCCGCACAAGAGGTAAAATTTTAAATAAACAAAACAACAAAGCATTATATTACATATCAAGCCTTGTTTTCATCATGCATGACGGGATTACATGAATGTATTCATTCAAAAATAATGTCCTTAGCACATTGCTCCACCACAATACGGGATCCCTTCAGAACATCTTCAAAATACCGCTCGGGCGTGCGGTGGTCCTTGCCCGTGGGCGGTCCTTCGGTCGCGAGCTTGACGGCGTCCATCTTCGCCCATTGGATCTTGACACGGGCGAAGGCCATCTGCGCACCTTCTATGCAGACCGACCGCTTGATGGCGTCAAGCCGAGGGCAGGCATTGACCAGCCGCCTCACGAGTTCGAAGTAGCTGCCGGGTATAGCTTCTGCAGGCCACAGCCGGATTATTAAATCCTTCATGGCTAGTTCGGCCACCCTATGCAGCTCGACCAGCTGTTTTAGCTAGTCGCTAAAGGGCACCGGATGTTCTGGCGCAAGGTATTGCGACCAGAATAGCTTCTCCGTTGAGCTCCCCTCTTCGGCTCGGAAGAATTCCGCAACGTCACAAGCACTGCGTGGCAGATCCGCAAACGCCCCTAGAGAACTCCAAATCCAGGTTAGCAAGAGATATCTCTTCTTCACATACTTGCTCTGCATAATAAAAGCCTTACCCGCTGCAATTTTCTTCGCCTCTTGGATTTCTTGGAGGTCGTCCTGGGCTTTGACCCGGGCCTCTTGTGCAATTTGACGGGCCTTGGCAAGTTCGGACTCTTGGTCCGCATTCTTACGCTCCAATGACTCGCATTTCTTCACGGCGTCCTATAGCTCCTACTGGACCTCACTGACCCTGGCCTCGTGCTTTTGGCGGGCGGCCTATTCATCTGCTGCCCTCTTCTGGGCTTCGGCCATCGCTGCCTTGAGGGTTTCCACCTCGGACGCCGCCCCTACAAATTATCATACGATCAACACAAGCAATTCGTATCGTTCTATATCTAAATAGGTCATTACATACCCTGCTTGTCCGCCAGCTGCTTTTTCACTTGGTCGAGCTCTTCCTCGGCCCGCTCCAGACTTTGCCTCAGTCCGGAAACTTCGGTAGCATGAGAAGTCGCGGCTAGCAGCAACGCCTGCTTATTCACATAGACATATCTGGTTAGTCTCCTGCGAAAAAATATTTGATCCTTTGTTCGGCTCTTCTTTCTGAACACCGGACAAAGTCTCAGGGGTACTGTCTATACTGTGACTTTCTTTTCACAAATTGCATTGCTTACCTCAAAGCCTGTTAAAAGGCTTGTGCAGGCTTGGGCTAGTCCGCTCTTCCCGGAGTGAATCTTCTCAATCACCGCACCCATGAGGGTACGGTGTTCCTCAACGATGGAAGCATTTCGCAGCGCTTCCAGTATAGTATCCGGCGCCTCTAATTGGACAGAGGTCACCAGCAGAATGGGCACACCTCCTTCCGACGAAGGAGGCTGCTTGCCGGATTCCGGAGCCATATAGGTCTCCGGGACCATATTCGACTAGGGGCCGAATTGGACATGGCCCCCATCGCCAGTCTCCATGGGGATCTGCTCCCACATGTGTCCGGCGGTCGAGGTCTCGCCCTCTGGCGCCGCCCTGATGGCCTCCTGCGTCTCTCCCTAGCCTGGGATCCTTCGGGATAACACCTCGGTGTCATCCATGGCCCTGGGAGAGTAGGCCGTCTGAAGGGACCCGCTGTCCATCACCTTCGGGTCCAGGGAGTTCCCCGAAGACGAGGATCGCTCGAGGGCGGAACGAGCCGGACTGCAAGTGCATGATTCGACATCTTAAAATTATGAAGTAAAGAGGCTGATATATGAATGCGTCAGGGTCTTCGGATACTCACGATTCGGCCAGGGGCTTATCTCGCGGGAGTCGTTCTGGGCTGGTGTCAATGTCCCACGCGGAGCTATCCGCGAGGGAGGCCTTCCCCTTCTTGGATGCCTCCGCCTCCAGATTTGTGGAGGCCACCCTCTTCTTTCCCCCCTCGGGGAGGGGGAGTTGCTTTCTTCTTCCTCCTCATCATCTTCGGCGGTGGAGGAGTGAGTTTCGGCGTCTTCGGACGCCATGTCCGAAGTACCCTTGGGACGGAGGCCACCTCTGGTCCCCTTGGCCTTCTTCTTCGGCGCCTTGTAGGGCACCGGAACTAGCATATTTGTCAAAAGCAGGATGGCTGGTTCCTTGGGCAGTGGAGCCGGACACTGAATCCGCTCCGCCTTCTTTGTCCAACCTTGAAAAAACAAATGGGGAAGTTTGGACATCCTCCTTGAGTAAGCAAGTAGGGATACACGTTGAAACATGGAAAACTTACCGAACTGGCGGGATGGGCCAGGTCGTGCCCACGGTCCTCGGTCGTCTTCGGCCACGTCTCGTTGGCCTTGAAGAGCACCTTCCAGATATCTTCGTGCGTAGTTCCGAAGAACCGTTGCAAGGTCTTGTGCTCGGCCGGATCGAACTCCCATAGGTGGCAAGTTCGGCTCTGGCATGGAAGGATCCGGCGAACTAGCATCACCTGAATCACATCGACAAGCTTGACATTCTTGTCCATCATGCTCCTGATGCGCGTCTGAAGCGTTGTCAGCTCGTCCGACGAGGACCAATCCAGGCCCTTCTCTTGCTAGGAGGTAAGCCTCATTGGGGCCCCAGATTTGAATCTGGGAGCCGCGGCCCAGGTAGTGTCGCGGGGCTCTGTGCCGTAGAACCACAACTTCTACCACCCCTTGACGGTCTCCACGAAGGTGCCTTTGAGCCATGGGACGTTGGACATTTTGCTCACCATGGCGCCTCCGCACTCTGCGTGTTGTCTGCCCACCACCTTTGGCTTCACATTGAAGGTCTTCATCCACAATCCAAAGTGGAGTGGGGTGAGAAGGAAGGCCTCACATACGACGATGAATGCCGAGATAGTGAGGAAGGAATTTGGGGCCAGATCATGGAAATCCAGCTCATAGTAGAACATGATCCCGTGGATGAAGGGGTGGAGTGGAAATCCCAACCCGCAGACGAAGTGGGGGATGAAAACTACCCTCTCATGGGGCTTCAGGGTAGGGACGATCTGTCTCTCGGTCGGAAGCCGATGGGCTACCTCCTTGGCCAAATATCCGGCCTCCCGAAGCTGGGTGACGTCCTTCTCCTTGATGGTGGAGGCCATCCACTTACCCTGCGCTCCGGACATGGTCAGAGTGCTTTCTTGAGGCAGAAAAGATGAGAACTTAGGCGCTGGAGCTCGAGAGTGGGTAGGCGGAAAGAGAGAAGGCGTGGGTGAAAGATGTGAATTCTTATCTCCTTATAAAGGCAGTGAATATCAAGTGCCTCCCCGCTCACGATAAAACTCGCCTATTCCCTAGGGGCCATGCTGGTGGCACGGTTGGATTACCCATACCCGTATTGAAGAGAATCCCGCAATAAGGGTACATGATCTCTGCTTTGACAAGATGTGCCAATAAACCTGCATCTCGAACGGAGCGGCAGGCCGAAAATGGTTCGAAATAATAATCGGGCAGGGACGTGATATCACGTTACCAAAAAGTTGTCAGCAGATTGGACTCGTGAAATATTATACTCTTTGTGGTGGTGTGTGGTACTTGTTTTGCAGATCCGAACACGTTCGTTGTGTTCGAAGACTGCGTTGGAGTATTCGGAGGAGGAACCCGCCTTGCAATGCCGAAGACAATCTGCGCACCGGACACCTCGTCATTGAAGCCTGGTTAAGGGGCTACTGAGGGAGTCTTGGACTAAGGGGTCCTCGGGCGTCCGGCCTGTTGGACATGGGCCGGACTGATGGGCTATTAAGATACAAGACCGAAGACTCTCACCCGTGCCCGGATGGGACTCTCCTTGGCGTGGATGGCAAGTTGGCGTTCAGATATGAAGATTCCTTTCTCTGTAACCAACTTTGTATAACCCTAGTCCCCTCGGGTGTCTATATAAACCGGAGAGTTTAGTCCTTAGAGGCAGAGACAATCATAATCACATAGGCTAGACTTCTAGGGTTTTAGCCATTACGATCTCGAGGTAGATCAACTCTTGTAATACTCATATTCATCAAGATCAATCAAGCAGGAAGTAGGGTATTACCTCCATAGAGAGGGCCTGAACCTGGGTAAACATCATGTTCCCTGTCTCCTGTTACCATCAACCTTAGACGCACAGTTCGGGACCCCCTACCCGAGATCCGCTGGTTTTGACACCGACACACCCCATGCCTCAAATTTTCCACACAACATTTACCATACGTGCATGCTACGGGACTTGCCAACTTTAACGCAAGTATTACACAATTACCCAACTAGCATGACTCTAACATTACCACCTTTATATCTCAAAACATCTATCAAGTATCATAGTATTCAATGCACTCTATATAAAGGTTTTATCATACCCATCTTGAATGCCTATCATATTAGTACTAATTTTATAGCCAAAGAAAATTACCATGCTGTTCTAAAATACACTCAAAATAATATAAGTGAATCATGAGATATCAATAATTTCTACAAAATAAAACCACCACCGTGCTCTAAAAAATATAAGTGAAGCACTACAGCAAAATTATCTAGCTCAAAAGATATAAGTGAAGCACATAGAGTATTCTAATAAATTCCGATTCATGTGTGTCTCTCCCAAAAGGTGTATACAGCAAGGATGATTGTGGTAAACTAAAAATCAAATACTCAAATCATGCAATACGCTCCAAGCAAAACACATATCATGTGGTGAACAAAAATATAGCCTCAAGTAAAGTTACCGATAGACGAAGACGAAAGAGGGGATGCCTTCCGGGGCATCCCCAAGCTTAGGCTTTTGGTTCTCCTCGGATTTTACCTTGGGGTGCCTTGGGCATCCCCAAGCTTAGGCTCTTTTCACTCCTTGTTCCAAAATCCATCAAATCTTTACCCAAAAACTTGAAAACTTCACAACACAAAAGTCAACAGAAAATCTCATGAGCTCCGTTAGTATAAGAAAACAAATCACCACCTTAAGGTACTGTAATGAATTCATTATTTATTTATATTGGCGTTAAACCTACTGTATTTCAACTTCTCTATGGTTCATACCCCCCGATAGTAGCCATAGATTCATCAAAATAAGCAAAAAACACACGAAAAACAGAATTTGTCAAGAACGGAAGAGTCTGTAGCAATCTGTAGGTTTCAAATACTTCTGTAACTCCAAAAACCCTGAAAAATTAGGACGTCCTAAATAATGTTTATATTGATCTACTTCAGTTTGAATTGGTATTTTATCGCTCTGTGGTAAAAAATGAAAATTATTCTCATGAGCGCATACTTTCTGTTTTTTCAGCAAGATCAAATAACAATCACCCAAGAAGATCCTAAAGGCTTTAATTGGCACAAACACTAATTAAAACATAAAAAACACAATCATAACAGAGTATAGATGATTTATTTATTAATAAACAGGAACAAAAAGCAAGGAATAAAAATAAAATTGGGTTACCTCCCAACAAGTGCTATCGTTTAACGCCCCTAGCTAGGCATAAAAGCAAGGATAGATCTAAGTATTTTCATCTTTGGTATGCAATCCATATGTGGATCTCATAATAGATTCATAAGGTAATTTAAATTTATTTCTAGGGAAGTGTTCCATGCCTTTCCTTAACGGAAATTGGAATCTAATATTTCCTTCTTTCATGTCAATAATTGCACCAATCGTTGTAAGGAAAGGTCTACCAAGAATAATAGGACATGTAGGATTGCAATCTATATCAAGAACGATGAAATCTACGGGCACATAATTCCTATTTGCAACAATACGAACATCATTAATCCTTCCCATAGGTTTCTTAATGTTGGAATCCGCAAGATGCAAATTTAAAGTGCAATCATCAAATTCACAGAAACTTAGCACATCACACAAAGTTTTTGGAATTGTGGAAACACTAGCACCCAAATCACATAAAGCATAACATTCATGTTTTTTTATCTTAATTTTAATAGTAGGTTCCCACTCATCATAAATTTTTCTAGGGATAGAAACTTCCAATTCAATCTTTTCTTCATAGGATTGCATTAAAGCATCAATGATATGTTTGGTAAAAGCTTTATTTTGACTATAAGCATGAGGAGAATTTAACATGGATTGCAACAAGGAAATAAAATCTATTAAAGAAAAATTATCATAAATAAATTCCTTAAAATCCAAAATAGTGGGTTCATTGCTATGTAAATTTTTGACCTCTTCAATCCCACTTTTACCAATTTTTGCATCAAGATCTAAAAACTCCGAATCATTGGGACGCCTTTTAACTAAAGTTAACTCATCTCCAGTCCCATCTTTATGAAGATTCATATTGGAAAACAAAGATTTAATAGGAGACACATCAATCACTTTTAGATCTTCGTCATTATTATCATGAAAACTAGAAGAACACTCTTTCACAAAGCAATCTTTTTTAGCACGCATCCTAGCGGTTCTTTCTTTGCACTCATCAATGGAAATTCTCATAGCTTTGAGAGACTCATTGATATCATGCTTAGGTGGAATATATCTAAGTTTAAAAGAATCAACATCAAGAGAAATTCTATCCACGTTCCTAGCCAGCTCATCAATCTTAAGCAATTTTTCTTCAAGCAAAGCATTGAAATTCTTTTGCGAAATCATAAATTCTTTAAAACTAGTCTCAAAATCAGAGGGCATCTTATTAAAATTTCCATAAGAGTTGTTGTAGGAATTACCATAATTATTAGAGGAATTACTAGGGAACGGCCTAGAATTAAAGTTTCCTCTATATGCGTTGTTACCAAAATTGTTCCTACCAACGAAATTCACATCCGTAGATTCATTATTATTCTCAATCAAAGTAGACAAAGGCATATCATTAGGATCAGAAGAAACACTCTTATTAGCAAACAATTTCATAAGTTCACCCATCTTTCCACTCAAGACATTAATCTCTTCTATCGCATGAACCTTTTTGCTAGTAGATCTTTCGGTGTGCCATTGAGAATAATTAACCATAATATTATCTAGGAGTTTAGTAGCTTATCCTAAAGTGATTTCCATAAAAGTGCCTCCAGCGTCCGAATCTAAAAGATTTCTAGAAGCAAAATTCAATCCAGCATAAAATTTTCTATAATCATCCATAAATTCAAACCATGTGTAGGGCAATTACGTATCATTAATTTCATCATCTCCCAAGCTTGTGCAACATGCTCATGATCAAGTTGCTTAAAATTCATAATATCGTTTCTAAGAGCGATGATCTTAGTGGGAGGAAAATACTTAGAGATAAAATCATCTTTGCACTTATACCATGAATCAATAATATTTTTAGGCAAAGAAGAGAACCAAGTTTTAGCACGATCTCTAAGAGAAAACGGAAATAGCTTCAATTTAACAATATCATTATCCACATCTTTCTTCTTTTGCATATCACACAAATCAACGAAGTTGTTTAGATGGGTAGCGGCATCTTCATTAGGAAGGCCAGAAAATTGATCTTTCATGACAAGATTCAACAAAGAGACATTAATTTCACAAGATTCAACATCGGTAATAGGAGCAATCAGAGTGCTAATAAAATCATTATTGTTGGTATTGGAAAAATCACACAATTTAGTATTATCTTGAGCCATTGTGACAATCAATCAATCCAACAAGCAAGCACAGAAGAAGCAAGCAAAAAGAGACGAACGAAAAAAGGATGAATAAGACGGCAAAGGTGAAGTGGTGGAGAGGAAAATGATAGGCAAATGGCAAATAATGTAATGCGAGGGATAAGAGTTTGTGATGGGTACTTGGTATGTCTTGACTTGTGCGTAGATCTCCCCGGCAACGGTGCTAGAAATCCTTCTTGCTACCTCTTGAGCATGCGTTGGTTTTCCCTTGAAGAGGAAAGGGTGATGCAGCAAAGTAGCGTAAGTATTTCCCTCAGTTTTTGAGAACCAAGGTATCAATCCAGTAGGAGACTACACGCAAATCGCCTAGTACCTGCACAAACAAATAAGAACCTTGCAACCAACGCGATAAAGGGGTTGTGAATCCCTTCACGGCCACTTGCAAAAGTGAGATCTGATAAAGATAATAAGATAAATATTTTTGGTATTTTTGTGGTATAGATTGGAAAATAAAGATTGAAAAATAAATAGTAAACTAGAATTGTAGATTGGAAACTTATATGATGTAAAGTAGACCCGGGAGCCATAGGTTTCACTAGTGGCTTCTCTCAAGATAGCATGTATTACGGTGGGTGAACAAATTACTGCCGAGCAATTGATAGAAAAGTGCATAGTTATGATGATATCTAAGGCAATGATCATGAATATAGGCATCACGTCCGTGACAAGTAGACCGAAACGATTCTGCATCTACTACTATTACTCCACACATCAACCGCTATCCAGCATGCATCTAGAGTATTAAGTTCATAAGAACGGAGTAACGCATTAGGTAAGATGACATGATGTAGAGGGATAAATTCAAGCAATATGATACAAACCCCATCTTTTTATCCTCGATGGCAACAATACAATACATGTCATTTCCCTTTCTGTCACTGGGATCGAGCACTGCAAGATTGAACCCAAAGCTAAGCACTTCTCCCATTGCAAGAAAGATCAATCTAGTAGGCCAAACTAAACCAATAATTCGAAGAGACTTGCAAAGATATCAAATCATGCATATAAGAATTCAGAGAAGAATCAAATAATATTCATAGATAATCAAGTTCATAAACAAACAATTCATCGGATCTTAGCAAACACACCACAAAAGAGTTACATCGAATAGATCTCCAAGAAGATCGAGGAGAACTTTGTATTGAGATCCAAAGAGAGAGAAGAAGCCATCTAGCTAATAACTATGGACCCGAAGGTCTGTGGTAAACTACTCACACATCATCAGAGAGGCTATGGTGTTGATGTAGAAGCCCTCCGTGATCGAATCCCCCTCCGGCAGATTGCCGGAAAAGGCCCCAAGATGGGATCTCACGGGTATAGAAGGTTGCGGCGGTGGAAAAGGTGTTTCGTGGCTCTCCCCGAAGGTTTCAGGGTATAAGAGTATATATAGGCGAAAGAAGTAGGTCGGTGGAGCTGCGAGGGGCCCACGAGGGTGGGGGCGCGCACACCCCCCTGGGTCACACCCTCCTGCCTCGTGGCTTCCTTGCTGCTTCCTTGATGTCCACTCCAAGTCTCATGGATTGCGTTTGTTCCAAAAACGATCCTCGCGAAGGTTTCATTCCGTTTGGATTCCGTTTGATATTCCTTTTCTGTGAAACACTGAAATAGGCAAAAAATAGCAATTTGCACTGGGCTTTCGGTTAATAGGTTAGTCCCAAAATAATATAAAAAGGTATATTAAAGCCCATTAACCATCCAAAACAGATAATATAATAGCATGGAACAATAAAAAATTATAGATACGTTGGAGACGTATCAGTGGCAAGCTTATCTGAAAAGACGAGGCCAAGTCTTTCCCCAACAAGAACAACTTCACCAAGAAGACTCCTCCCAAGGTATTGGTGGCACAAGAAGAGTACAATCAGGATGATGATGATGAAGACGGTGAGCAGGTTGCCATGGCCTCCGTTGCCATTGCAACAACTCCACGTGTGTCCCTCTTCGACTCACCCAACGAGAACATCACCGCCAAGTGCCTCTTGGCCAATGCCACCAACAAGGTAACCCCCACATCAAAACCACTGTCACTACTAATCCCTCCTTGACAGATTGCATTGATGAAAATGAGGGGTCGAAGGAGGAAGAAAATGAATTTGAATCTTTTATGAGTAAGCTCAAAGGGAAACCCAAGAAGCACTTCATTGCTCTCTTGGAACATCTTGGTGAAGCCAATGACATGATCGAGGCTCACGAAGAAACCATCTCTAAGATGGAGGGGCATAGTCATGACAATGCCGATGAGATATCAGATCTCTCTAATGCGCTTGAGGAAGAGCATGATCATCGTTTGGCTCTTGAGGAGTCACACAACGATGATCATGCTAAATTAAAGAAAGATCTTGATCATGCACTTGTTGTATTTCGTGTGCTCAATTTCGAGAAGGCCAAACTTGGGGTTGATCTTGCTAGACTCAAGGAGGAGTTTGATATACTTGACAAGGATCACAAACCCTTGAAGGGTGCTCATGCTAGCCTCAAAGAGTCTCATGATCAACTCCAAGTGAAGCTAACCAAGGAGAAAGCCACAATTCCTCATATGGTTTTAATTGATAATGCAAATGCTACTAACCCGTTTTGTGAGCATGTGCATCTTGTGGAGGAGAGTGCCAAGTTAAAGGAGCAACTTGAGAAAGGCCTTGTGTCTTGCATACAAGGCGAAAAGAACCTCAACGACCTTTTGAGCAATCAAAAGGAAGTTGTGGGCAAGGAGGGAATTGGGTTTGCACCCAATTCCAAGAACAAGAACAAGAATGACAAGGCCAAACGACCTCCTCCTCTCAAGCAAACTTTTGTGAAGGAGGGAGAGGGTGCTCCTAAGGAGAAGAAGAACAATGTGAAGGGTGGTGGTGTCAATAAGGGCAATGCCACCCCTTCCAACAAAGCCGGCGACTTTAACCCTTCTTATGTGTTACGCTTGCTAGTGATGGGCATGTTTATGCCAAATTTGTTGGTTCTCCTTATGAGTACATTGAATGGTCTATTTGGGTTCCAAAGACCCTTGTTACCAACATCAAAGGACCCACTACAAAATGGGTACCTAAAACCAAGCATTGATATCTTGTAGGTGTTTGCTTCCGGTGGGGGATCATGGTTGCTCAATAGTGGAGGCACAAATCATATGATCGGAAGCAAGGACTTGGTGGTGGACGTGCACAAGATTTCATCTATGCCCACCAATGTCGAGTGGGGTGATGCCTTATCTTCGAAGGTATTGGGTCTTGGCAAGGTTGTCATTTCTCATGATCTCATGATCGATAAAGTCATGCTTGTTGAGTCCCTTGCGTATAATTTACTTTGTGTTCGTCAACTTGCAATCATGGGCTTTGCCACTTTCTTTGATATTGATACCATGGCCCTCTTGTGGAGAAAGACTCTTAAAGTAGCCTTTGTTGGGCATGTCGAGAATGGTCTTTATGTGATTAACTTTTCGGAGCGACCCACTAAGACCGCGACATGCCTAATGGCTAAAGTTGACATGGGATGGCTTTGGCATTGCCGTTTGGCCCATGTCAATATGAGATCTTTGCAAAGTATTCTCAAGGGGGACCATGTCTCTGGACTAACAAATGTTAGTTTTGCCAAAAATCGTGCTTGCGGTGCTTGTATCGACGGAAAGCTAGATGAAAAGGCTCACCATCCCACTACTATCATCTACTCGAAGAGGCCCTTGGAGCTCCTTCACTTGGATCTCTTTGGACCTCCATCCTTTGATAGTCTTGGGGTAGAAAGTATTTCTTGGTGATTGTGGATGATTATTCAAGATACACTTGGGTATATTTCTTCAAGAGGAAGGGTGAGACCCAACAAACTATCATCGACTTTGCAAATGAAGCTCAATGTCAACACAACGTAAAGATCATGACAATAAAAAGTGACAATGGCACCGAGTTCAAGAACTACACCTTGGATGAGTTTCTTAGTGAGGGGATCAAGCATCAATATTCCGCACCTTACACCCCTCAACAAAATGGTGTTGCGGAGAGGAAGAACCGGACGTTGATGGACGCGGCAAGGACCATGATGGCGGAGTTCAAGTCTCCGTACAACTTTTGGGCCAAAGCCATCAACACTGCTTGTCATGCATCCAATAGGCTCTATCTCTGCAATGTCTTGAACAAGAATCCATATGAGATACTTACTAGCAACAAGCCCAACCTCAAGTACTTCCGGGTGTTTAGTTGTAAGTGTTTCATTCTTAAGAAAGGTGTTCGTTTGTCTAAATTTGAGGCTAGATCTCATGAGGGCATATTTGTTGGTTATGCTACAAACTCTCATGCTTACCGTGTCCTCAACAAGTCCACTGGACTCACTGAGGAGACGTGTAACATGGAGTTTGATGATAATAATGGCTCCCAAGTGGAGCAAAGTGATACTTGTGATGTAGGTGATGAAATTCATCCCCAAGCCATAAGAACAATGTTCCACTCAAGTGGAACCATCACCAACCCAAGACCCACACGCTTCCGAAGAACAAAGTGAAGGCCCTCAACCAAATGAACAAGATCAAGGGCAAGATAAACTTCAAGATGGTGGTGAACCACCAAGTGATGCCCAAGGTCAAGTTCTCACCATTGATCAAGTTCAAGATCAAGAGCAAACTCAATATCAAGAACAAGCTCAAGACGACGCTCAAGATGATCAAGTTACCGCTCCTCAACTCTCTCTTGAGGAGGAATTGGAGCGTCGTGCGCCAAGATTGCCTCCAAGCTCACTACCAAAGATCATCTCATGAAGAATGTGCTTGGAAGCGTAAGAAAGGGGGTAAGAACTCATAGAAAATTAGCAAACTATTGTGAACATCACGTGTTTGTCTCTTGTGTTGAACCCCAAAAGGTCTATGAGGCGCTCGAGGATCCGGATTGGCTCAATGTCATGCACGAAGTGAAGGAAATATGAGCTAGAGGCAATAATAAAGTTGTTATTTATATTTCCTTATATCATGATAAATGTTTAGTATTCATGCTAGAATTGTATTAACTGGAAACTTAGTACATGTGTGAATACATAGACAAACAGAGTGTCCCTAGTATGCCTCTACTAGACTAGCTCGTTAATCAAAGATGGTTAAGTTTTCTAGCCATAGACTTGTGTTGTTATTTGATGAACGGGATCACATCATTAGAGAATGATGTGATGGACTAGACCCATCCGTTAGCTTAGCACTATGATCGTTTAGTTTATTGCTATTGCTTTCTTCATAACTTATACATGTTCCTATGACTATGAGATTATGTAACTCCCGAATACTGGAGGAACACTTTGTATCTCTGGGCCCTCTCGATAATGCACATCACTATAAGCCTTACAATCAATGTGACTAATGAGTTAGTTGCGGGATGTTGTATTACGGAATGAGTAAAGAGACTTTTCGGTAACGAGATTGAACTAGGTATGATGATACCAACGATCGAATCTCGGGCAAGTAACATACCAATGACAAAGGGAACAACATAAGTTGTTATGTGATTTGACCGATAAAGATCTTCATAGAATATGAAGGAACCAATATGAGCATCCAGTTTCCGCTATTGGTTATTGACTGGAGATGGGTCTCGGTCTTGTCTACATAGTTCTCGAACCCGTAGGGTCCGCATGCTTAACGTTCGATGATGATATGTATTGTGAGTTATGTGATTTGATGTATCTAAGGTTGTTCGGAGTCCCGGATGCGATCACGGACATAACGAGGAGTCTCAAAATGGTCGATACATGGAGATTGATATATTGGAAGGTTTGGACATTTTCCAAGAGGAGGGGCGCCCCCCCCCCCCCCAAGCCCAATCCGAATTGAGGAGGGGGCCGCCCCCCTTTCCTTCTTCCCCTCTTCCCTTTCCTTCCCCTCCTAGTTGGGCTAGGAAAGGGGGAACCTACTCCTAGTAGGAGTAGGATCCCCCCCTTGGGGCGCGCCCTATGAGGCCGGCCGACCCCCTCCTCCACTCCTTTATATACGGGGGAGGGGGCACCCCATAGACACACAAGTTGATCTCTTAGCCGTGTGCGGTGCGCCCCTCCATAGATTTCCACCTCAGTCATATTGTTGTAGTGCTTAGGCGAAGCCCTGCGTCGGTAACTTCATCATCACTGTCACCACGCCGTCATGCTGACGAAACTCTCCCTCGGCCTCAGCTGGATCTAGAGTTTGAGGGACGTCACCGAGATGAACATGTGCAATTCGCGGAGGTGCCATCCGTTTGGTACTTGATCGGTTGGATCGCGAAGACGTTCTACTACATCAACCGCGTTACTTAACACTTTTGCTTTCAGTCTATGAGGGTACTCTTCCCGCTCGTTGCTATGCTTCTCCTAGATAGATCTTGCGTGATCGTAGGCAAATTTTTGAAATTCGACGTTCCCCAACACGAAGAACTCAACAACTTCCAGCACAACAAGGTGTGGAGATTGGTGTCAAGGCCAACAGGGAACCATAATGTCATTGGAACCAAGTGAATATTCAAGAACGAGCAAAATGCTCATGGGATTATCGTTCGCAACAAGGCTTGTTTGGTAGCACAAGGCTACTCCCAAGTCGAGGGTATCGACTACGGTGAATCCTTCGCTCCCGTTGCTTGCCTTGAATCTATTTGTTTGTTGATTGCTTATGCTTCTCATCATAACTTCAAGTTGCAACAAATGGATGTGAAGATTGCTTTTCTTAATGGTCCTATTAATGAGTTGGTGTATGTGATACGTCTCCAACGTATCTATAATTCATGAAGTATTCATGCCAATATACTATCATTCTTGGATGTATTACAATCATTTTATAGCAAATTTATATCATTTTTTTGGGACTAACCTATTGATCCAGTGCCCAGTGCCAGTTGCTGTTTTTTGCTTATTTTTTACATCGCAGAAAATCAATATCAAACGGAGTCCAAACACCGTGAAACTTTTTGGAGATTTTATTTGGACCAGAAGGAACCCAATCGGCCAGAGCTGCACCTGGGGGTGCCCCGTGGGGGGCACAACCCACCAGGGCGCGCCAGGGCCCCCCTAGCGCGCCCAGGTGGGTTGCGCCCAGCTTGGTGGCCTCCCATACCCCTTCTTTGCACTATAAATTCCCAAATATTCCGAAACCCCTCGGGGTTAACCTAGATCAGAAGTTCCACCGCCGCACGGCTCCGTAGCCACCGAAAACCAATCTAGACCCGTTCCGGCACCCTGCCGGAAGGGGGAATCATCTCCGGTGGCCATCTTCATCATCCCGGCGGCCGCCACGATGAGGAGGGAGTAGTCCACCCTCGGGGCTGAGGGTTTGTACTAGTAGCTATGTGTTTAATCTCTCTCTCTCTCTCATGATCTATATCATGGGCTTTGTTAATATAGTCGGATCATATGATGTTTCCCCCTCTATACTCTCGTTGTGATGAATTGAATCTTTGCCCTTTGAAGTTTTGTCTTGTTGGATTGAATATTCAGATTTGAGAACACTTGATATATGTCTTGCAATTGAACACTCGTGGTGAAAATGGGGTATCGTATTGATTCACTTGATATATGTTTTGGCACTCAACTCGCGGATTACCGAGGTGACATTGGGGCAATCTATGCATAGGGGTTGATGAACGTTCTTGTCTTTGTTTCTCCGGTAGAAATCTTGGGGCACTCTTTGTAGTTCTTTGTGTGGATTGAGTATTACGAATATGAATATGCTTCGGTGTTATTCTAGAACGAACTCTAGGATAGATCAAACGGAAAAATAGCTTTGCATTATTTTAGTACGAATTCTTGAATAGATCGAGCGGAAAGAATAGCTTTGAGGTGATTTCGTACCCTAAAAACATTTCCTATCTTTTGTTATCCGCTAATAGGAACTCGGGAGTGATTCTTTATTGTACTTTCAGGGATAATCATATGATCCAACTATGTTAGCACTGCTGAGAAATTGCACTAGCGAAAGTACGGACCCTAGGCCTCATTTTTAAGCATTGCAACACCGTTTTTGTGCCCGTTTACTATTAGTTACCTTGTTATTTTTATAATTTCAGATTACAAAAACCAATATTTACTATCTGTATTACACTTTTATCACCATCTCTTCCCCGAACTAGTGCACCTATACAATTTGCCATTGTATTGGGTGTGTTGGGGAGACAAGATATTTCTTGTATTTGGTTGCAGGGTCGTTTGAGAGAGACCATCTTCATCCTACACCTCTCATGGATTGATAAACCTTAGGTCATCCACTTGAGGGAAAATTGCTGCTGTCTTACAAAACTCTGCGCTTGGAGGCCCAACACGTGTCTACAAGAATAAAGTTGCGTAGTAGACATCAAGCTCTTTTCTGGCGCCGTTGCCGAGGAGGTGAGTGCTTGAAGCTATATCTTTAGATCTTGCAATTGAATCTTTGAGTTTCTTGTTTTATCACTAGTTCGGTTTATAAAAGAAAACTACAAAAAATGGAATTTAGGTTGCATCATATTATTGATCATCTTTATAATATCTTTCTTGAAAATGATGGTTCAAAAAATTATGCTCTATTGTTAGAAAAAGAAGTCAATAAAATGCTTGGCACAAAATATTTGAATGACGAGCATGATTGCAATTTTTGCTAGTATGAATTCTTTGAATAGCCACGATGCTAATGATATGCAAAGCCATAAGCTTGGGGATGCTATATTTGATGAATATGATATTTTTAGCTCCCCAAGTTTTGATGAGAAAATTTATTATGATGAAAGCATGCCTCCTATCTATGATGATTATGATGATGACATGTATGCTATAAAGAATAATTATAACCATGAAACTTGTCATCATGATTTTAATTTTCACTCCCATGATAGTTATTTTGTTGAGTTTGCTCCCACTATTATAAATGATAATAAATTTTCTTATGTAGGGAGTAACAAAATTTCTATGCTTGTGAATCATGAAAATAATGCTTTATGTGATAGCTATATTGTTTAATTCATTCATGATGCTGCTGAAAATTATTATGAGAGAGGAACATATGCTTTTACGTATTGCAATAATATCAAGTTTCCTCTCCATGTGTTGAAAATCTTGAAGTTTTGTTTATTTTTGCCTTCCTATGCTAGTTGATTTTTGTTCCCATAAATTTTTTGCTCAAAAAATCCCTATGCATAGGAAGTGGGTTAGACTTAAATGTGCTTGTCATGTGCTTCATGACGCTCTCTTTATGTTTCAGTTCTAATCTTTTATGCGAGCATCATTGAAAGCATCATGCCTAGCTAAAAGGCACTAAAGAAAAGCGCTTGTTGGGAAACAACCCAACACTTTTACCTACTGTTTTTGTGTGTTCACATGATTATGCTACTGTATTAATCATGTTTTATTGCTTTTGTTTCAATAAAGTGCCAAGTAAAGCCTTTAGGATCTTGTTGGGTGATAGTTGATTTGATCTTGCTGAAAAAACATAAACTTTAGCGCTTAGGAAAATAATTCTCATTTTTAATAGAAGTGTGATAAAATGCTGATTCTTTTCTAAGAAGATTAATAGAAAAATTTCTCAGTTTTTCCTAATTTTTCAGAATTTTTGGAGTAGGAGAAGTATGGTTTGTGTACAGATTACTACAGACTGTTCTGTTTTTGACAGATTCTGTTTTCAATGCATAGTTTGCTTGTTTTCTAGTTTCTATGGCTTATATTGCTTAATATAAATTTTAGAAATGATATGATACAGTAAGAATTGAGTGGAAATAATTATGAATCTTGTCTTTGATAGTACCAAAGTGAAATGGTTTGCTCTTTATCATACTAACCTATCTCAGAAAAGTCCCGTTAAGTTTTGTGTGATTGAAGTTTTTCAAGTTTTGGGTTTTTGGGTGAGATATCGATATGAGGAGAATAAGGAATGACAAGAACATAAGCTTGGGGATGACCAAGTCACCCCAAGGAAATATTCAATGAATATCCAAGCAAC